>NW_003101647.1:15621-21942 GCF_000003855.2 Blastomyces gilchristii SLH14081 | reverse complement strand
TGTTAATAAAGCTTTTCATAGTGAATGCTTAATCTGCAGTGAATACTAATTATTGTTTAACTTCTGTCTCAGTCTGTCACTGTATATATAAGATCTTAATCTTATTTAGAATTCTCATACATGTACAGAGCTTTGATTTCAGTTCAGCAGTTTCAGCTGCTTTTCTTACTGCTTTGAATAAACTCTCTGAGAGATTCTGTATATCTTTCAGTTCAGATAGCAGAGAAGAGTGTTTATATTAACTAGAGAAAATATTCATTTCAGTGATTTTTTATTAATTATACAACATTTATTATTATATTATTATATTATTATATAATTTCTGATTTTCATTTTCTGTTATTATTATATAACTCTGATAATAATTATCTCTCTTTTTATTCTTCTTTTGAGTAGAGAGCAGACTTCTTTGAATCTAATTTATTACTCTCATTCTCTTTTTCACATCTCTTCTATTTACATACATAGTATTTGTCTGAGTGTGAAGTTTTTTCTTAATAAGTGAAACAGTATTAATTAGATGCTCTTCTGCTCATCACTCTTCATACACTATCTTTTAAAATGTTTTAGAATTACACTGATATGATAACTATGAATCACTTTGTAAACAGAATTATCACACTCTGAAGAAGTCTGCACTTCTCATCAGTTTTTAAACATGCTATCTGTAAGAGGGCTACGCCGAATAGATCAGTATTATATTGATAGGTCTTATATAACAAAGATAAAAATGTTAAAGAAGGAAAGAAAGAGAAAGTGTGAGAATCATTAATCAAGATGAATATTTATACACATATGTGGTGGTGTACACAGTGGAGCTTCAGGGCGGAAGAATATACACATGTTCATAGCAGCTGAGGATCAGTGATTGGAAATGGCCGAGAATCGGAGTGTACACTACGCGCGTTCGTAGCGGCCGCGGATCGGTGATCGGGAATGGAAGAATCTATGAAGTGTAATGAAATAGTCTATATGATTGATCGGGCGCAGCCCGCCACACTATCAGATGTGATTCAAAGGTTTCTTGAGTCAGTGTATAATTACAGATATACACTGACTTCTTATATACAGTATACTAAATTAATTAATGACTGCTATGACCTCTTTACATTTATAAGCATGTTTGAAAGCAGCTGTGTTATTATTCAACAGTTGTACATTCTTCCGAATCACAACTTAAAAAATGAGACTTTAAATAGATTAAATATAAACATTACTTATACTGAAGATAATATTAATTTTATCTTAAATTTCTAAAATTTAAACTATGAATCTAAAGTCTTTGATACTGAACTATTTATAATAATAATTTAATAAAAGCTTTCAAACTCATTGAAATAAAATCTTATAAAAGAGAAAATAATTTAAAAGAGATATAAATATTCTCTAATAATTAAACTGTTTTAAATAGACTTAGAAATAGTTAGATTTATAATAATTAAATAAATCTTAAACTGATTTTAAATTCTGTTTTAAAAATTTAAAAGAGAAGAATATTAAAACTAATAATTTATTTATACTGAGTTTCTACTTATATAAATATTTATAATAATACATTGACTGATTCAGCTGTAAAAAAGAGTTTAGAATTAAATAGATTTATTTAAAAAACAGTATTCTAATCTTTTATAAAGAGAAAGATAAAAGAATATTATTTAAATAAATAAAATAAAAACTGATAAAAATAAAAGAATAGTATATATTATTCAAGATTTAAAATATAACTTAAGTAAAAATCTTATTTAATTAAATATAAAAAGAAAATATTCTCATCTATAATTCAGCTGAAACTAGAATATAATTATTTTAAATTCTATATATAAAGATTTAATAATAGATTTAATTCAATAGAATACTTATTCTATAATATAAATAAAAATTCTGAGTATATTATAATACACTATATATTATACAATAGTCTCAGAGTTAGATTAAAAGAGAAGTATAATTTAAATTAATTAAATATAAGATTCTTATTCTTAACTGAAATAGAAATTAAATACTTAATAAACTTTCTATTAGAAACTTAAACAGTTATAAGAAAATAACTAAATTCAGAAATATCTGAATATAAAGAGATAAAAATTAATTAAATATAATCTATTAAAATAGCTATATACTATCTTTTAATAATTTTATTTTATTATAGTCTTTTTTTACTTTATTTTTTCTTTTCTATTCTTTTCTTATCTATTTATTTAATATATCTATCTTGAAGACTTTATTTTCTTTTCTTTTATCATGATATTTCTAAATAATTTCAAAGTATTAGAAGATATTAAAATACTGTAATTTATAAAGAGTTTTTATATTCTGAGTTGAAATTTTCTGATTTTATATATCTGAAATTGATAAATATATAATAGTTAACTCTATAGATATTAGAAAAACTCTGAGAACTAAAAGTTCTCAGATAGATATCATAGTCTCTTTCTCACTGAGATTTTTTATAGATATGAAGAATTTTTAGTGAGTATTACTGCAGTACTGAGCTTGATTCTATGAAATCACTCAGTAAAAGACTTCACAGATAATACCTTAGAGAGAAAGAGATATGTAAGACATCTCACTTCTCACAGATTCTTTATCTCTATTTCTATCTCTTATGTTATTCACCTTTGACCGTCGCCGCGTCGGGAAACGGCCTCCGATCCAGATACGGCCGCCCCCGATCGGGCCTAGCGTTAATTACAGCCCTCACTCCTTTTGCCCGCCTATAAATACCGCCATCCCCTCGCTGCTTCTGTCGTTTCGCTCGATCGTCCATTTTACTCTTTTTCTTCCCGCCGCCTCACCCAACCTCACCTGAATCCGCCGGAGGCTCACCCTGCGCTCACCTTGCTCACCCTACGCTCAGCCTACGCTCACCGTACGTGGTACACTGCCCACACTACCTTCCCGCCCAACCACCGCCGCGGCGTGCCTCAAAACAACATCTGCACGCTGTCCACCACTGGTTTGGTTTTCATCCTACATTAAATGTCCTCTGGTTGCTCTGATTTTCTTACTGCTATGTTAAGAATTTAGTTGGCTCTTGATGCCTTGACCATCGATCATTCTTACTACTTTGTTGATGTCTCCGCCGTCCGAATCGTACCGCTTCTGCCCCCATCCACCCTGGAATTCAGGTTTCATCAGGGTTTGCCAGGGTATGGCGCACTGTTGTACGACTTGCAGCTGTAGCCCTGCTTCCATTGGCTACATCGAGAGCAATCAAAACCCCTTTTCCGATCAGAGTGGCTATTGTCGCAGCGCAGGGATGGACAATTGAGGCTGCCTGGCAGAATCCGGGCGATGGCCCTGACTGCTGACGTGGCCTCTTCATTCGGATCGACTTTGAATCATGGGACGCGAATCTCTGGTCACGCTACCCCTTTTTAGCTGTCACAAGGGTGTAGCTGGAAGGCTTGCAGAGACTACCTGGCTAGCCCCTCACGCACATTGTCACGAGAACTTGCTCTTACCTTGTGATTCGCAAGCGAGCTTGCGTTGCAAGGGTGGGTTTCCTGCATTAGTATTGAAACCCAGCGGCTGCGCCGCCTTTCATTTCCCGGACAAAGCCCGAAAGTCCTTCCTTTCCGCGGAGACCGCAAGGCATTTTGTCGTTCCCGGGATTGCTCAGCTCGCCATGGATCAATGAGTGTGGGACGGTCGGGTCATGATTGGATGAGTCGCCATTTCTACCTCGCCTGGGGGCAGCTTTTCCGTCCAGGAATGGAGGCACTCAACATGTGGTTACATTGAAATAGCTTTAGTTCTAGGGCCTGTGGAACGGGAGGAACTGAGAGAGTTCTCTGCCGCCAGGACGTCCAACCTCAATAGCAACATAAAACTGCTGTGTTTTCCGCCACTTTTACATTTCTTCTGCTCAATCTTTCATACGCACCATTGAGAAGATGGACAGCTTTCAGATGGTGTTTCCTGCTTCTCAGCCAGCCCTTCGTTTCATCCCGTACGAACCACTAAAGGCCGTAAAAATGAACGATACTGTGAATTTCCAAATCAGTCACTCTACAAAAAAGGCCTCGGAGTCTCACGAAACATCTCCTATACAAATTATAAAAACGTCAAGTATGGAATCGCCACCGCCCTCACTGCCTCAGAGCCAGCCTGTGGGCCAGCCCGTCAGCGGGAAGAAGCGAGACGGTCCAGCCAGCGATGATGAAGATCCACTCTGCGGCCTTTTCTCCGATGATGATGATCGTGGCATGCCAGATGTTGATACCTATTTTGATTCTGACGAAACGTCCCGTCAGCGAATGTGCTCCCCTTGGGCCGGCAAAAATAGCCATGAAAAATCAAGGACGAATACACGAGCTACCACCGTCTCGGCCGACGCCATTCGTAATTCTCTCATATGTACCAGTTTCCCCGATGAACACAAGGGCGCTCGACAGGGCCATGTGTCGTCTGGCAATAGGGGCTGGAATGACCAAATGTACGATGAGGAGATACCGGAGACTCAGGCTCCCTGCTTTCAAGACAGCCAAGGTTGGTCTTTTCGAAGCTGTGAATCTATTTCTGCAATTCTAATCTAAACATATCAGATCAAGCGATCCTTAGGGATGCTGGTACCAATGACAGTATTTTGCATGAGACCCTTGATGAGAGAACCACGCTGGCCATGTCGCTACCCTCACCACCTGCACGGCATTCTTCTAAAGATGTGGAATCCGCCCTGCGAACCATAAACCCTCATACACCGGCAGAGCCTGGAGCCTCTGAAGGTAATAATGTCTATTCATATTTTTGGTCTCTATGATTCTAATATACACCAGATACGCCGATCATAATCACCGATGACACCCTGTGCTTGGAAGACGGGACCACCACCAGGGGCGATGTATCCTAGTCAGATACTATCTCTGGGAAGACCACTGGATGGTCCAAGTAACCAGAAACAGTCCAAGGTGTCTTTGGAACACATGGTCAAGCAAGAGCATGGATCGGAAGAAGATGATGCAGTCCCCCTCATTCGGGCGTCCAAACGCAAGCGTGAACATGCATCCAGGCTAGAGGGTGGTGAATACAACACCATCGAGGTGGTTGATATGACCTGCACGACCAACGATACTGCTCGCAAACCAAAGCGGCCAAAGAGGGACATTCCACCGATCTCCCCTGCTGAACATCATGGCACGTCAAGGGGCAGCCGTCCGCTGAATGGAAGCAGCCTGGTTTGGCAATACAGAGGCCTCATCGGCTATGAGGTGAGAGATGGAAAACCATTCGTTCGCGTTGCGTGGCACTCCACCTGGGAGCCCGCAGACGAGTTCCCCCTTGACGAGGTAGAAAGAGTGAGACTTGTGCAGGAGCCCTCATCTTGTAAAAGAGTGGCGAAGAAAGCAGGCAGGCCAAGGAAGGCCCGGGTAGAGAAGTAGATTAAATAACTCTCTTTTAAGACTCAACTTATGTCCCTATGCGCCGTCCGTGGGCATTGAATTTTTGGGGATCCATTCAACTTGTAGATCACCCTCCTGAACACGTTTTCGGAGCCAGTGCTCCTGTCGACGTGGCGTAGACTCAGAGAGTGTGTGCGGCCGAGTGTCAGTCCAGGTCTGGGTGAGAAAACCGAGGTGATCCGGTGCGGGCAGAGCAAGAGGAGGAAGGGATATGGAGAAAGGCCGCGGCGATGGACTCTCAAGGAGGAAACACCTACTGGGTATGCTCAAGGAGCGGCGGTGCTGCGCCAGCGGCACTCGATACTTAGAAACAAAGACGCGGGAGAGGCGCTCATTCGAAGGAACCCGCTGCTGCCACACCCGCGCTACCAGTTGTGATAAGATAGATGATGCAGGGGCAGAGATGTAGTTCTCTGCTGCTGGTTTCTGGCAGTGGCTGGACATCTACTTGATGTGTGCCGCTAGAAAGGCCCCTTGGCTGTGAGCATCGGGAATGTCATCGAGAGTACGACTATGAAATGTACAGTAATAGAGACTTTGGCCTGTAGATATTCCAGAACAATGATTCAAGAAATATCACTGCTCGCCTACAACATCCTGCTCTTCCTGCACACGTTGCAGCTCTTTGATCATGGCTTCCTGGTAGATCGGGATTCAACGTCTTCCACCGTCCGCCATCAGGGAAGACAAGTCGGCGTATCCGGTTGACACAACGGTTCAATGGCCGATCTAACAGAGTAAAATTATCCTCTACAATCCTGAGAAAGTCTTCTTCATTCCTGATCACTCATTTCTTTTTTGTAGCCCAGCTTGTCTGTGTTGACGTAGTTCGACTCTTCAAAGTCCTTGACCCCCTTCGCTGAGACTTCACAGGGCCATGATAATGAATGCATACCCAAAAGAGCACCCAAAAAAAAGA
>NW_003101647.1:0-15521 GCF_000003855.2 Blastomyces gilchristii SLH14081 | reverse complement strand
ATTCGAGTGCTTTTCTCCAAACAACACGCCGATCGCCATGAATGCTCCTTGTGCCGGTTTTACCGCGCGCTTGGGAGAAGCCATCCCGTTCCACTCTGATCGCAAGGTCGAGGTTAATCAAGAATGCCCGGTAGGAAGGGTTATCCTTGTCCTCATTCACAAGTAGATTTCGGTGGGAGATATCACTTTGCACGAGGCCAGCGTTCTGGTAAAGAGACATATACCCACAAGCAACGCGATCCTTGAGCTACTCTCAAAGATATGTTTCCCGTAGTCCCGGACAACAACGCGGCGGTGCACACGATTCTGTGGTTTTCCGTCGGTCAGGTGTTTCGTCGGAGAGCTTGACTGGGTGCGTTTGCTGGGTGGCGGGGGTAACGCTGCGTCCACACATTCCGAAGACCGTTTCTGCCCTGTAATGCTGTTTGAGTCCTTATGTGCTTGGCGGGACCTGCTCCGGCCCGAGGCAGGCTTTGCGCCAGCTCTCTTTTGGCCTGTCGTTGGGATGAGTAGGCCTTTTCGAATACCCAAGACGTCATCAGCCCTGCCGTCGACGCGGACGGTCTCATGGTGGTAGTACCGGGCGACATGGGTCACCCCATGAGCCGCTGCTTCATACAAAAGCTCCCCTTCCTCGTCGCGCTCTGGATACTGCGGGCTTGCAGCTCGTCCTCGCGATGTACCTTCCAGCATGTGGTAGCCCGGCCGGCGACACAGCGCGCTCGCCCAATGACCTCGTCAATGACCAGCTGTTACTTCCCGCCGTCCTTCTTGATTGTGATGTAACGCTTTGTTCCATGGGTGACGACGGTAGGGTCGAATCCGAGCTGCTCGCGGTTCACCAGAAGAAATTCAAGGACAACAGAAACAAACCAGAGGCTCTCTTTGTTGATATCAAAGCTCTCTGACGCTATTCCTCCAAGGCAATCGAACACCCATAGTCGCAAGCAGCCTTCCGCACTTGAGCGTCTCAATCAGCGGACGAGCTTTGCTGGCAAGATCTTCAATAACATCGTCAAAGCTTGCTTCATTCGGCACGTTGACTCGGCTCTCAGTGAGGCACTGAATCACTTCTTTCTAATCCCCAGGGAGAGTGAAAGGTCGAATGCTGTGGTTGAGAAACGGCTAGGCTCGACATCTTTCACAGCAAATTCTCCAGGGCCGCATTCAGTATAAACCAGTACTATTTTAGCTCCGCAAAAGACACTAGTTACAGCTCAGAACTAGTGGACGAGTCCATCATCATAACAAAAAAAATAAGGAGAATGAACCAAGAGGAATGTGAAACCATACAAAGATCCGTCAGCTGTACATGGTACTGACACGATTAAACTCTCGAGAATATTCCTCGTTTGAGACTGAGGCTTGCTCAATATATTTATAGTTAACACAGCCGCCATCATCCGTCGCAAGCGCATGTGCAATGGACATGAGATTTTTGATCTAACTTGCAATTTTAGCCAGGACCCGAACCGAAACGGTTTCTTCAGACTTACCTCCCGCCCGTTGAGGTCTAAATTCGCGAGGCGGTCCATATCACCCACCTCTGCTGGTCCTTGATGCGTACATGCTCAAGAGATAAAGTGCCTCCATATATCCCTTTGTTGAGGCTGGCTCAGCTTTTTGTATCTGATCTTCAGATGAATCCTGCTAAGGACTGCCTCATCGAACTCTGTTTCCCGGTTCGTTGTGAGAAAAAAGATTCTTTGAAAGTACTCCAGCTTGCAAAGGAATATTGTAACAGTAGCGTCCTTGCATGCGTTGATAGATGCCCGGCGTCCGAGGAAGACATCGCCTTCATCTAACAAAAGAAGGGCATCGAACCGCTTAGCGATTTGAAAGATACGAGTGAGATTGTCCTCAACTTTAGTAGGATTCGCGACCAATTGGGCAGCGGGTATCTAAAAGGTTAGTCTACATTACAGGCCCTCGACGGGAACTGGTCTTACCAGGTGAAGAGGCTGCTCAAAATACTCCGACATGGCTTCGGCAGTTAGAGTCTTGCCCACTCCGGGCGGGCCACTGAGTCGTTAGCATGCGTAACAAATCAAAGGCTATAAGACATACTAGAGAAGAACGTTCGAGCCACGCCCTTTACCCGCCACAAAATCATCAAATGGAAGGGAAGGGACAACCTCCAGGCGGGTTCTTGCAAGGGCCATTAGTGTGCGTTTCTTCTTGTCAGGAATTGTTAGGTTCCCAAGAAGACCAGGTGACCACTTGACATCACAAATGTCATCAAAAGCAAACTCGTCTAGAACTGTGTCAGGCTTGCTATGAAAATTAGGATGGAAGGGTAGGGCTTACAGAAATCATTCTCCGCGAAACTAAAGCCGGGAACCGAGGGACAACATATCAGATAATCATCATCAGTCATGTTGAGGCTGTCTGTCCTCCTGAATTTCTCCTTTTCTTTCATATGCTGCTCCTCCTCGAGTTCGCCTAAGTCAAACCAAATATTTCCGTTGGTGTCTGACCTCATTGAGCTAGATATTTCAACACGCGGGCGGTAATAATTGGGATTAAATTCGTAGAAGAATGCGGCATCGATGCCAATACGTCTGTTGACCTTGACCTGCACTGGCTTCCCTTTGTGCATGAAAAATGCTGTTCCGTTACACTGCCGGATATGCGTCCTAACTAGCCCACAAAATTTCTTCCCGCATTCAATACACTTTTGCCTTACCCCTGCTTGATCGGGGTGGTATTCGAGTGGAAATGCTGGCAGCATATGGATGGGCCGCAGGCCTGAAAACTTCTCAATCATGATATGAGTTCCAGCCTTCCCAAGAGATCTCCCGTCACAGTCGATGTAAGTGCAGCCGAGCTCGTAAAACTTCGAGATTATGGACATCCCACGGCGGTGGCTAGAGTCTGCACGTTGGGCGAATGGTGGCACTAATCCTCCAACAGGCTAAGATGATTGCTGCCCACATGCGCTGCACGCATGATAGGAACTTTCGTTTGAGGGTCGAAAGCTGCTGTAGAGATCGCTTTGCAAAGGTGCAGTGTGGCGAGACATGGGCTTGTGGCCTTTCTTCGAGCCAGAAGAAGACTGACCAGAGCCAGGTAGCTGCTACCTTCTGGAACAGCCCCTTGTCATTTCTCGCCTCATTGTTGACTACAAACGATGAGGACCAGGCGGGAGAGTCTGACTCTGATGTCAGAGTATTGGCAACAAATTCCTCCTTTGTCATCATCCCACTGTCGACAAGCGCTTTATCTTTCTCTCTCTTCTCCAAGGCCTCATCATACTCTTCCAACTCGCTCACCTTCCGCACCGCAAATGCCTCAAGCTCTTCCGTGTTGTTAAATTCCTCCTCGCGCTTCAGCCACTCAGTGTGAAAATGTCGGCGCAGCTGTGTAAAAGGAAAGCTGCAATAATCATTAAAGCCGGAAGAGAGGAGCATGTGCAGCCACATGGCTCCAGAGGTTTGTGACCACTTGACAAGACTAGAGAGCTCTCTCTCTTCATGTCCTGGAATTTTTTCCTCTTCCTCCTCTAAAATTCGTATAAAAGACTTTAGGCACTTAAAGTACCGGGCGGCAATCTTGGGCGGCTTGTCATCCTCATAATCCCATGCGCTGTTGACAGGTCTGTCTTGAAGAAGCCACCACGGTGCCGAGCCAAACAACTGGGCAGGCCCAACGTATGACCACTCAAGATCCACTACTCCAATGACGGTGAGATCTTTCTTGCTTCGAACAATCAGGTTGGCCAAACCAAGATCATCGCAAATCAACTTGAACTTGCAACGGTCATACTTGGCATTGACTAAGTCAGGTATCAGGGCTTTTAGAACCTGAAACGCCATGTATTTGTTTTTCGCATCGTATAAACCAACAGTCGAGTTTGGCTGCTGAACAAGCTGCGCCCAGTCTTGCCCAACAACATATTGAAAATACTCAGTTGTTGTTGTATACCCCTGGCGTCGGTCGCCTATAAATCATTTGTTTAGTGAATGTACATCCAAGCTTAGAGAGAGAAGGGGAAAGCAACATGACATACCAAAAGTGTTGACTCCTCCATTTTGTAGGATACTATGTGCCTTAAAGGTTAGCGGGCGTGCCAGTGTCGCGCTTTGGGCGTCAACCCCCGGCCATGGCAAGCTACCAATCCGGTCAAAATCAAGCTTGAAAAGCTGAAGCAGATAATTCACCAATTGCCGGTAGATAATTTCAATATCACTATCATTGATATCCTCCCTCATGAGTCTAGTAGGGCGCTCGGCATTGGGATTATTGAGAAGGTCGCTGAGGCTCACACCGTTGATAAAGTCCATCATAATGAACGGACCCAAACCAAGTGGGTTGCCGGCAGCAACACCCCATGCCTGGACTCTGGGGACAGGAATGGTAGTTTTGTTACGAATAAGACTCAGGGCGGTCACCTCCATGGCAACCTTCTCGTCGGCGTAATTGTCACTAACCATCCCTACACGAGGGAAACGGATCATCCAGGCAGTGCCGTCGCTGAAGACCATCTTCATGCCGGCATTAAATGCACCATGGTGAAAGGTGCCGTCGAGTTGACAGGGAAGATTGTGGGGATGGAAAGTCGACACCCACCGGCAGAGTCGGCCTGTTCTGTGAGTCTCGTTCACCTTGTCGACCCAGAGCTGGCCCTGCACCTCGTGGACGAGATCGATAACCGCGTTGGTATCCATAAAGTCGGAGAAATGGTTGGGGTTAAGCACGCACTGGGGTGAACACAAATCTGGTAAGGGAGCTGGTTGCGAGACGTGAGAGGTTTTGGCGTGCATTCGCGATGCTCGAAGGACTGTTCGGTTGGGTAACTAGCCTGCACACTCAAACTTCGGGCGGAAAAACTCCCTGGCGGTGTGGGTTAAAACAGAAAGTAGTGCCCCAAGTATTTTTTTTGTAGTCGCAAGAGATACCAGACCCTACGCCAAGGAATTTCTTCCCTGCAGCAATAAACCAATTTGAAAATGCTCAAAGACTCTAGATTGACCGTACGAATTTGGTTAAATGTATCCTCTTACATTTTAAAGTGTTGGAAATGGTTAAAGTTGCCCATTTTATTGACTAAATTGAAATGGAGAAGTACTTTCAGAGAGAAACAGTTGATATTGGTTGCCCAAGGAGCACAGATTTACCAAAGCCCTTGTTCTCCCTCTCCCAGCCAGGCTGCAAAGTAAAATGTCCGAGACAGTAAAGACAGTATCAAATGATGAGAATGTTGCGGGCACGACAGTAGAGAGAGCCTTCTTGCTGCAGGTGCTTTCCGCTGTTAGCCACTTAGGTTGACAAGATTGGTAAAGGCAAGAGTGCAGACCACACGTGAGGCCATGGGTCTTGCCCAGGCTCTTGAGTAGCCCATGTCTAGCCAGATATGCCGCGCTTCTAGAAACTGTCAGTACATGCCAAGGTCATTTGAAAGGGCGGGGTTGAGCACGAACAGCGGCATCTGCCTTCTCCTTGGCAGCCTTCACTTGAGCCTCGCGTCTTTCTCGCTCCTCTTTGTTCCTACGACGTTTCTCAACAGAGGAGTTGGCAGCGGCAACCATGTGTCCAACAATGGCGGCCCCGGAGTCGATGATTGCTTTATTGACTTCCCTTCGAGCATTGGGATCAATGCCAGACATTGTGGGTAGATGCAGTGGTGAAGTTGTCACAAAGTCTGGCTAAGGTGGGTAAGTGTCTGAAGAATACAATAACACTGATGAACAGGTGCCTCTTGAGCTGGCAGATGATTTATAGCTTCACCATGGCATGGTTCATCGACAGTGACGTGCTGACCAACCCAAGACTGGTTACTTGTATGCAAACATCTTGCATGCCAGGATAATAAATGAGGTTATGCCTCAAAGATGCAATGGCATGATTGGAATGGCATGATTGGCTGAGAACACATCATACCGGTCCCTCGATAACAATTTTATTTTGATTGGGGCTAGTTTTTTCCATCGCATCGCGTATGCGGGACGGTCTGCTCTGCTCTGGATGGCCTGTCGTTATGTTCAAGTGTCATCGTGGACAAGGACATCATCCTAGGCCTTCTTTGGCGAGCTTGTCCGAAGAACAGGGCAAGTCAAAATCCAGTTGCGGCCCGCTTGGTGGTACCGTATTTGCCTGAGGTGCCTGGAGACGCTGCAGACTCTTCTAATGGCATGTTCCAGCCTGCTCCGTCATCCCGCATCTGTCGCCTGAGATTGCAAAACCACCCAATGAAAATCAAACATTCTAGGCCGTGAAGACAGAAGTCCTTGGCTCCATCCAACAGTACTATCGCTTAGCCTTTTCTGTGTGTACATGAGACTATGTCGTGACCAAATTCCGAGATGGTATCTCCAATGGCAGAAGATGGACAAAAGACAATCATCTTTTGGCTTTGAAAGGCACCCCAAAGCTGCCGTTGTCTCCCATCCAGCCTCAGTGGGACGAGAATTGTTCCGTTCCCCACTTGAACTTTTGAAGATGGACATTTTGATACTTTTTCGACTTAATTTCGACATATTTTCGAGCTCCGCTGGAGTCTAGCATTATGCAGTCGATTGTGCCCCGCCTTCGATACTTGGGAGGAGAGTTGGGCATTGATCCAACCCCAACCAATTTTGCTGGCGAAACTGGTTGCTGCCCAACTGTCGTGCACCATGGAGTGGAAAGCCCTGGGGCCCCATTCGCTCTTTCTGAACACTGGACTACCTCAGCTTTTGACCTTGTAGCTTGGTGACCTCCCAGCGAACCCACATCCAAACCGATTGCTGAACATCGCTCGCCAGTCCCCAGAAGTTTTCGACTTTCTATCATGGTTAACTAAGAGGTACGATTTCCCATGCCTTTCATTTTAACAATCAAATTTCCGCACATTGGCCTTGTTTCACGGCAACCTCTGTCAATACGCTGTCTCTTTCTATTGTCGAACTACCAAAACACAGCTTCTCAGCGCATGATCTTGACCACGCATGTCACGGATGCAGTTTCGCCCTCAGCTATGACAAAGTTTCGCTGGTACTCGGACGAGGCCGAGTGGAAGGCCATGCGAATGATTGGTTCAAAGAGGATTTGGTGCTAGAGGGTGTGCTTTGAAAGCTGTGGCGCTGTTCAAAGATCAAACCGCCCCGAAGTTCAGCAATGTTGGTGATATCGCGATATCCAATAACCTCTGCTTGTACACAGCCATCTTGAATGCCAAGACAATAAATGCTTAAGAGATTCAGTGACATGATTGGATGGAAAATAGCCCTAGATGTTAAGCATCGAAGGTATGCATTGATAGGGTTCTCAGTTGAAGGCTTTGTTTTTGATTTGGTCAAGAGGCACGCCAAGCTTTTGCGGTCACGCGATCGAAACCAAACGTGACCTCATCTTTGATGGCATTTCCGTAGAACCGCCAAAATGCTCATTTAACACAGTGAGTGAGCAATTTGCGAAGTTACAACACCCATCATACCCCGCCATGCCCTACGATATCTTGCATTCTTCCAGTGTTATCATCAAAAATGTGAGTTGCCCAAGGGTCTGTCTGTTTGTCGTTCACTAACAGGGATAAATGGGATAAACAGCGAAAACCAAATCTGCACCCGATCCGGCAATTCCAAACCAGACATGTCCGAAACAAGCGAGAATTTTGTCGAACTAAGGGGTATCCTAGATTAGTCATTCTATGAGAAGGCCTTGATGGACCATGAAAGTATCGCGAATGACCTCACACACCCTAAAACATCTGGCTATGACTATGTGGTTCTTGCCATTTTCGGATCTGGGTGGCAGCTCTTGACCGAAGCCGAGAAAATATACCAAGAAGTAAGCGCGCCCATGATGCAACAAGCGGCTATTCCTTACTGTTATACAGAGCGCCACCGCCGATCGAAGCAAATATAGGCCGAGAAAGTCAAAAAAATGCAGGCGTAATGTTACGGTCTTTTTCCCGGGAATACACACTGTTGGAAAACCATACATGATGCTCATACCCTTCTATGTGCGCGGAGATGTGAAGATTAATGAAACATCTGTGGAGCTAAGGTCATGTTATGATGTTTACGGGCGGTGCAATCTTGAGATCCCGACAGACGGTAAACTGGGGCCATTCATTATACTGGATGTTGAATAATGTTTTACGGGATGTTTTGGCTTGTTTATGCGCCTTATGATCAGTCCATTCCTTGTACATAATAATATTAACTGGCTCCTGAGTCAATGAAATTTCATTATCTGTCTACTGCATCAGCATTGATTGCTGCATAAGATCAAACTCATGCTGCAAAGAGTCTGACATGTTCATCTGCTGCGAAAGATCGAAGTCCACCGGCGGTAAAGAGTCTGCTGTGTTCGTTTGCCGTGAAAGATCGAGGTTCATCTGTGATAAAGAGTCTGCTGTGTTCGTTTGCCGCATAAGGTCAAAGAACTCTGCTCGTCGCATGGACTCAATACATGAGTCTTGCTGAGCAAGAGCCCCACAAGGATCGACGTGTGATGGCGGAACTATATGCTTTAGTTAATTTATGCTTAGCAAGAAGCAACAGGCGTGACAATCCAGGACACGAACCGCTCTGCGCCTCTTGTAGTGTGGGGATAAATTGGGACTTACCGTGAGATGTCAGCATTTCAGCTGATGGCATTGGAATGTTCGAGACCAAAGGCCGACCGTTATTATTGGCAAGCGAAATGCTCACACCACCAACAATGGGAGAGGGACCGCGTTCCTCCTCATCATCATCATCAGAAAGGGTACGCGGGCGCTTGGATCCTGCCAGTGCGGATCGAATGTGCCTTTGACGCATAAAAGAATGATGTGACCTGTTCGAGGGACGCCGCATCTGCCCCCCAGTGGGCATGAATGTGATGCTAACATGGCTGGATTGCGCGGCTAAGTCCTCAGCATTGGTTGTCATGGCAGGATCAGACTGTTGGGGCCCTATAGATTCAGTCTCCGGACAGTCAGTATTCTTGCAAAAACAGCGCCCTGGATGATGCTCAGACTCTACACGCTTCCGGATCAATTGACGACACCATAGTTTCCTCAAGTCAGGAATGATACACACGGCCTGTAACGTGCTGATAACAGCATCGAATTCTGGAGTCTGCCGACGTCGTCGTTCAAAGTCGCCAAAGCACCGATGGTCACTTGGGATATGGCGGAAAGACATAGGTATTGAAGGTTCTACCAGTGAAAGCCATTTTTCTCCATGACCACGCCAGCGTGCGAGATTTGTTGTCTTTGATTTTTGTGCTGTAGAAGGAAGATTCGACCAGCACTTCTCCGAAACGTAAACTATTACGCGTGAATCGCGCTTAATACTTTTCCCAGCACAATAGTTTCCGGCATTAGCCTCTAATGCCCGAAGCTTCAAGGCCAGTACCTGCTTTCTGAAATCCCGGTAGGCACCATTCGCGTCTTTTTCAACTGAATTGAAAGCCTTTACTGCCTCAACAAGATCATCTTCAGAAGTATCTTCGACCTGATTCCCATTCATTAGTTCATCCTCAGCTGAAGAGAAAGACCTTTCTCTAACCTGGTGTTCCGTAGATGCCTCCGAAAGCTTGAAGAAGTCTCGATCCTGATCCAGACATTGCCGAACATCATCCTTCAATGCCCCCAGCTCATCTGATCGCACATCCCAAGTATCTGTGATGGAAAGTATCTCATCAATATCGCTCTCGTCTTCAAATTGTCTGGATGTATTGTCGTCCCGAGCATGTCGGTCGCGTGTTGAGGTTCGCCTTTTCACATCCCTTAAAGCAGCACGCCGTTTGTGACGAGACCAGTATTGCTGAAAATCATCGAAGTTCAAAGTCCTGTCCCTAACCAGGTCGGCACTCACACCTTTGAAATATTCACCAAGGGTCTGGCATTTCAATCAGTACCCAGTTTAATCAGGACAGATGAATACTAACTCTCGACTCCTTCTGTCCCTCAAGGACTTGACCCAGTTCAAATAGACGTCGTCGAATATCCTCTTTCTAAGGATGGTTAGCCAGCCCATACATGTCATCAGGATGGAACTACCCACCCATTCATGCCTTTCCATGTTGAAGCTGGAGTGAGTTAGGTTTTTGGGTGTTGTGTTTAGGGACAATAGAGTGGAGGCCCCGTACGTACTGATCCTTCGATAATTTTACGGGCCTCCACATTCCTAATGCACGACTGTGTTCCATCCTAGCGCCAAACACGCCATCCCATCCCCACCCAATCGTGTCCAGATTGTGTCTTGACTGTCTGGCATTTTGGTTGCTCGCGCTAGTGTTGATGTCATACAACATTATTTAGTATTTCGCTAGAATGCCTAAGACTTTCAGAAAGGTCCATTGTTGCATGTTTGGTTTTCAAATATGAATTCTTCGAGGTGTTGACATCTGTTTCCCAATTATGGCTTGGCACGCGCAAAGTGTAGACAAAGACCAGACTTATGAAGGCTTCTGCATACAACTCCAGACATTGAATGACTGTCTTATCAAGCTCAAGAATATATAGAACAGTGATAGAAGACATTACACTCATACACCTGTGTCAAAGAACAATAATGCAGATGTCATGAACTGAGTAGACTCAAATATCTATGTATAAGCAAGGGTCTCTGCTGTTCAAACAGGCTTCTGAGTTTCTGAGATTGCTTCTGAAGAAGTCACTGATTGACATCAATAAGAGATGTGCATCAACTGTAACTGATCAGAACACATTGCTTTCAACTACTGATTAATCTACATGTCTTCTCATTTAAAAGAAAGATCAATGCTGGTGATCTATATCAATCATATTACATTAAAGAAAGATTTAAAAGATAACTATAAGAATATCTCAGTGAAATAGAAAAAAGATTAGCTTCTGTTCAAATTTACAAGCAGAAGCTTGAAGAGATCAGATGATAATAATTTAAAGAGAAAATAATAATAAATGTGATTCTTGTATCTACTGTAATGAATAATATGTATAATATAAAAGTGATAATAGACAGTGATCTATGTTACTATACAATGATTAAATCTTCAGTATATTCTCTTATCAAGATTCTGACTTCTTATAGAATTTAATAATTTAAAAGATATTTACATCTGTTATATAATGAAACTAAGTATAGATATCAGAGAATATTAATATAAAGATGCTTATATATATAAAGTTAATAATCTTGACTATAATATTATATTAGAACTTATCTGACTATTTAAACAAGATATCTTATGAAATACTTAAAACAGAAGTTTGATATTTCTCAACAATAATTGAATTTACAAAGATAATATTCACAAGACTATGAATGTGATATAGATCTCTATTAATATCTATACAATACTCTGAAAAAGCTTCTAATAAAGTCACTGATAAAATTGCTAATAAGATTACTAATAGTAGAATTATATAATAATTTACTTCATCAGTCTATTCTGAATGCTGAAGAGAAGTCACTGAAGTAATTCTTGCAAAACCTAATAGAAAAACTTCAATTTCTAAGTTATATAGAGTAATATCTCTATTAAACTGTCTAGAAAAGGTTTTGAAAAAGATAATAGCTACTCAACTATCTTTTATAAGCTCTGTTAATAACTCTCTTTTATTCAGTGAATAAATGAGAGATAGAAAACAATGTTCTGTAATTAACACTATTCTCTCAGTTATTATTATTAGTATTATTCTTCAATTATAGATGTATACAGTCAGAGACTATAACATCTATCTGAGAACTTTTAGTTCTCAGAGTTTTTCCTATATCTGTAAAGTTAACTATTATACATTCATCAATTTCAGATAGATAAAATCAGAAAATTCCAGCTCAGAATATAAAAACTGTTTATAAATTACAGTGTTTTAACATCTTCTAATACTTTGAAATCATTTAACAATATCATGACAAAGGAAAAGAGAACACAGTCTTAAAGATAGACATATTAAATAGATAGATAGAAAGAAATTGAAAGAAAAAGATAAAGTAAAGAGAGACTGTAATAAAACAAATTATTAAAAGATAGTATATAGCTGTTTTAATAGACTATATCTGATTAATTTCCTTCTCTTCATATTCAGATAATTCTGAATTTAGTCATTTTCTTATAGCTGCTTGAGTTTCTGATAGAAAGTCTATTAAGTATTTAATTCCTGTCTCAGTTGAGAATAAGAATCTCATATTTAATTAATTTAGATTATACTTCTCTTTCAATCTGACTCTGAGACTATTGTATAATATACAGTGTATTATAATATACTCAGAATTCTCATTTGCATTGCAGAATAAGCATTCTATTGAGTCAAATCTATTATTAAATCTTTATATATAAGATTAAAATAGTCATATCTAGTTTCAGCTGTATATAGATGAGAATATTTCTTTTTATTATTTAATTAAACAAGATTTTCACTTGGATTTTATTTTAAATCTTGAATAATGTATACTCTTCTTTTATTTCTGTCAGCTTTTATTTGACTTATCTAAACAAGATTCTTTTATTTTCTTCTTTATAAAAGATCAGAACATAATTTTTTGAATAGATCTGCTTAATTCTGTACTCTTTTTTACAGCTGAATCAGCCAATTCATTGTCATGAATATTCATATAAGCAGGAACTCAGTGTAGATAAATTATCAGCTTTGATATTCTTCTCTTTTGAATTTTTAAAACAGAGTTTAAGATCAGTTCAAGATTCATTTGATTATTATGAATCTGACTATTTCTAAGTCTTTTCAAAGCAGCTTAACTATCAGAGAATATTTATATCTCTTTCAAACTATTTCCTCTTTTATAAGATTTTATTTCAATAAGTTTGAAAGCTTTCACTATTGCAAATAGTTCAGTATCAAAGACTTCAGATTCACAGCCTAGATTTCAGAAATCTGAGATAAAATTGATATTATCTTCAGTATAAGCAATGCCTGCGTCTAATCTATTCAAATTCTCATTTTTTGAACTATTCTCTCAGTTGTTTATAATATTTAAATAGCAAAGTATGAAGATCTGATCTCAACTGTAGTTTTTATTGATATAAAAGAAGTATTTAATCATGTTTCAAAATCAAAGTTAATTCAGACTTTGAAGATGTTAAAACTGTCACTTTCTCTAATAAAATGAGTTAACTGTTTTATATCTAAAAGAATCATATAACTTTTCTTTGATGAAATGAAATAAGACAAGACTGAGATAAAAATAGAAGTATTATAAGAATCTTCAATCTCACTTATTTTATTTGTAATATACACTGCATATCTATTCAAGAATAGAGAGATGAAAATAGTGAGATCTTCAAGTTATATAGATGATATTGATCTACTCTACAGTTCAAAGACAATCAAAGAGAATTTAGAAGTGATTGAGAAAGTAGTAAAGAAAATCTTTATTAAAGTAGATATTAATCTAATTTAATTTAATATAAATAAAACTGAGTTAATTCACTTTTTTCTCAGATTCAATGAGAAAAACCTAAATCTAACTCTTTTAAATAAAGAGATTAAACTCAGTTTGAATATTGAATAACTAGAAGTATGATTAAATTCTAAGTTAAATTTTAAATATTATATTTAATAAAGAATTATCAAGATAGAGAGACTACTGAATAGTATAATCAGACTATTAAATACTGAGAGAGATCTATTCTTTCAGACTATAAGATAGTTATATATAGTCTGTATTATCTCAGTAGCTAATTATAGAGTTTAAGTTTAATAAAATAATTAAGATAACTTCACTGAACTCTTTTAAAGTCTATAAAACAGAGCTTTGAGAAGAATTCTGAAAGTATTTAAATTATCTTCTATTAAAGTAATGAAAATTGAAGCTTCAATTCTATCTTCTACTATTTAATTTAAAAAGATCTGTATGAACTATACTCTGAGAGTCATGAAGATGAGTTTAAATCATATAATCAGAGAAAGAGTCTCTTCTTCATTCTTATCAGTTAACTCAGAAAATGAACTGAATTAAAATAGATTTCTTAATTAAAATAAGAATAATACTTTAAAGAAAATACTCTCTTAATTATATAGACTATATTCACTTATTAAGAATCAATTTTTCTTATTAAATATTGAGAAAATTGATCATAAGAAAATATCTCTCTGAAGAGAAAAGCTGAAATCTCTTATAGACTTATAAATAAGTGAACTATCTAAAGAGAGAGAATATAAACAGTATTTAAAAAAGATCTTTATAATTAATATAAAAGACTCTATTCTGATTTACTCAGATAACTTAAAAAATAAGAATTTGAATAGATTAGATGCAGATATTGCTTATACTGAAGATAATATTAATTTTATCTCAGATTTCTGAAATTTAGACTGTGAATCTGAAGTCTTTGATACTGAACTATTTATAATAGTAAAAGATTTCAAACTTATTAAGATAAAGTCTTATAAAAGAGAAAATAACTTAAAAGAGATATAAATATTCTCTAATAGTCAAGCTGCTTTAAAAAGACTTAAAAATAGTCAGATTTATAATAATCAAATGAATCTTGAACTGATTTTAAACTCTGTTTTAAAAATTCAAAAGAGAAGAATATTAAAACTGATAATTCATCTATATTAAGTTTCTGCTTATATAAATATTTATGATAATGAATTAACTGATTCAGCTGTAAAAAAGAGTTCAGAATTAAGTAAATCTATTCAAAAAACAGTATTCTGATCTTTTATAAAGAGAAAGATAAAAGAATCTTATTTAAATAAGTAAAATGAAAGCTGACAGAAATAAAAGAAGAGTATATATTATTCAAGATTTAAGATAAAATTAAAATGAAAATCTTGTTCAATTAAATATAAAAAGAAAATATTCTTATTCATAATTCAGTTAAAACTAGAATATAGTTATTTTAAATTCTATATATAAAGATTTGATAATAGATTTGATTCAACAGAGTGCTTATTCTGTAATATGAATAAAAATTCTGAGTATATTATAATATATTATGCATTATACAATAGTCTCAGAGTCAGATTAAAGAAGAAGTATAATTTAAATTAATTAAATATGAGATTCTTATTCTCAACTGAGACAGAAATTAAATACTTAATAGACTTTCTATTAGAAACTCAAGCAGCTATAAGAAAATAACTAAATTCAGAAGTATCTGAATATGAAGAGGCAGAAATTGATTAGATATAGTCTGTTAAAATAGCTATATACTATCTTTTAATAATTTTATTTTATTATAGTCTCTTTTTACTGTACTTATTTCTTTCTGTTCTTTTCTATCTATCTATTTAATGTGTCTGTCTTTAAGACTATATTCTCTTTTTCTTTGTCATGATATTTTCAAATAATTTCAAAGTATCAGAAGATGTTGAAATACTGTAATTTATAAACAGTTTTTATATTCTGAGCTGGAATTTTCTGATTTTACATATCTGAAATTGATAAATGTATAATAGTTGACTCTATAGATATAGGAAAAACCCTGAGAACTAAAGGTTCTCAGGTAGATATCATAGTCTCTGACTGCATACATCTATAATTGAAGAATAATAATAATAATAAATCTATGATAGAGGTATGAGCATTATTCTTCTCAGTTTCTCAGAATATTAAGCATGTTTTGAGATAGCAGGTTAGAGACAGCAGATTCAGCTGCTT
>NW_003101648.1:472428-475140 GCF_000003855.2 Blastomyces gilchristii SLH14081 | reverse complement strand
AATAATTTAAATATCACAGATTTAAAATATTACTAATATAATTTATATCTTCTCTAAATAATAATAATGATTTTATAATATTTAATAAATAAATAAATCAGTCACATCACTGAATATAATACAGAATATTAAAATATAGTGAAGTTCAATATATAAAATAACTATTCAGACTCTTCAATTATATTAGATAATTAATTATTGAGTGTAACACTCTGATTAAGAAAAAATTCAGATATTAAAACTTTCTAATATAAAATAAACTTAGTTAAAATATATAATTAATTTACTATTTCAGTTTTATAAGATAATAAAGATAGTCTTAATTACTTATATATTAATACTGCAGTTAGTCTGATAAGTATATAACAGTTTATTTACTTATCTTAAGAAGTAGTTAAATCACTTAAAAAGAAATTCAGTCTGAGATAATATTATAGTGCAGGCTATTATTACTGTAAGAAATAAACTAGTATATTATTACAGTAAAACTGAACAATCTTTTACAGAGTACTATACTGTAGCAGTTCTACTAGATCTCTCTTATTAAGTTAATATCTACACTTCTCAAGATTGAATAGAGAAGAAATGAGACTTATATATTAAATTAGTCTGAGACTACTATAATATCAACTATCAGAGATTTGAATAAGCAGATATTAGAGATGTAAAAACAGTGAAATATAATTCTTTAATAAGTAATAATCTTTGATAATACTTCATATTATATAAAACTATAATACTAACTTTAAAACAGAACTTATATACATTAATTATAACTGAAAATCAGATAAAATTATATACTTATAAAACTAAATTTAACTGCTATCTTCAAGATAATCTGATAAATTTATATATTAAATCAATTCTAGAGTTATAAAAAATTATTAAGAGTATATATTTAACTGTTACACTGATAATATATAATAGTCTGATAATTTCATTGATAGAGATAAGAATGAAGTGAAAGTTCAACTTAAATAGAGATATTTATCACTATTATCAGAGATAATTATAAAAAGAAATAATTAAGAAACTCATAATTATAAAATATAAAATTATCAGACAGTTTAATACCTCTGATCATAGTATATCAGAGAAGTATAGTTTTTATAAGAAAGTAAAGAATAAACTTGTATAAGAATGTATTTAGTTATTTCATGAGTATTATTAATAATTATTATCAAATTCTGATTATATAAGTAATCACTGAATAAACTAAATGAGACTGAATTTGATCTTCAGTCTCAGTTTTATTCTGATTTTGAAAGAATAATCATCTTTTATAGTTTATTCTGAGAAATTACTCTCATTTCACTGTTCTTGTATTAAATCTAGTCATTTTTCACATCATTTCTCTCAGAAATGATTCATTTTCAGATTTCTTTAATGCTTAGTCCTGGTGAGACTCATATCAAGAAATGTATGAGATCAGATTAAATGAGATTAAATGTGAAATTCATAGTCTCACCAGCCAGTCTAATTTGTATTAAATACTTTCAATAAGGTATCTTTTTGTATCTTTCTGCCAGAGATAGACCAGGTTGAATGAGATGATACACAAGTGAGACTTGATGATGATGTCTTAGTACATCAACAACAGATGTGAAGATTGCACTTTAGATGTGTCTGTTGATTATGTACTTAATAGTATTACTGAGATATCTTTTTGTATCTTTCTGCCAGAGATGGGCCAGATTGAAAAGAGCAGTACATGAGTGTGACAGGCTGCGCCTGATCAATTATATAGACTATTCTGTTATCACTTCACAGATTTCTACTGTTCTGATTCTCAGTCACTTCACAGATTTCTACTGTTCCAATTCTCAGTTGTCAATCCTCAGCTGAAAATCTACAGAATTCCTATTCTTCTGCTCTAAAGCTCCACTGCATATGTCATCACATACACATATAAATATTCACCCTGATTGCTGATTTTCACACTTTCTCTTTCTTTTCTTCTCTAACATTTTTCTCTTTGTTATATAAGTTCTATTTATTATACTGATCTATTCAGCATAGGCCCCTTACAGTGAGTGGGACTTGGTATTGATGTTTTGGAACATCAAAGATAGACAGGGTTTTCGCGGAAGTTACTTCTCAGATATCTTCACAATTACAGATCAGGAATCTTCCAAAATCAAGAAGATTGATGCATATGACTAGGTCTCTTCACCTTACAATTTGTATGACACTTTGGCCCGGGGTTGTGATGTGATAGGGATGAACAGGGGATAATCCCACACAGGAGTTTTGAACAATGTCTGGTTCATATTTGGCTGGATAGCTCCACCACCACATGGGGTATGCGGTTGACAATGAGGTCAAAATGCTCATATGATTGAGGGCTTTTCAATGAATCTATCGGTGAGTTCTTATTTGAAGAATCAAGCAAGTTCATGATGAAGTGATGAACTGTAGATAGAAGATCTTACAGAGAAACAAGCTAAACTCAAATCTCATTTTCAGAATCAGAAATAAAATTAATCAGCAGTTCTTTTCTCAGTTAATAACTGATATTAAAGTGCAAAAATCAGTTATAGCTTCAATTAAGTCATCTTTCTTTGAAAATTGTATTATTCTGACTACAATGTCTGAATTTAGTACAGAATTTCTTATTCAGAATGAGAATCTCTGAAAATCAGTAATAGAATCTTTTATTAAACACAATAATTCTATCTAAGAGAGATGAAAAGTAAGACAAATTCATTCTTT
>NW_003101648.1:468910-471932 GCF_000003855.2 Blastomyces gilchristii SLH14081 | reverse complement strand
AGATGAAGTTTAAAGTCAATCTAAAACTGAAGAGAATAGTTAAATCAGTAAATCTATAACTATAAGCTTAAAAAGAAGAAACTCTTAATTATCTAAATCTTCAAACTTTAATTCTTCAGTTAAATATAAATAGAATTTGAATTCTCAAACTTCTATTAAAATTAGAGAATTGAGGAATAACTTTGATAATAAACTAGATAGAATATAAGCAGTTGAGATTTCTACTTTTCAAAATAGTTATAACTTACTATCTGATAATAGTGATTAGATTCTACTCTATCTCTACTCTCTTTTAGTATGACTATACAATAAAAATAATAAAAAAAGTTTAAAAACTCTTTAAAAATCACATTTATTCAAAACAATATGAATAGAAACTTAAATTATATTTATTCTTATCTTTAAATTATATTTAAATAAAAAGTTGATTTTATACTTCTTCAGAAACTGAATTTTAATACTGAGTAAAAGTATATTATTTCTCATTCAAGCTACTACTGCTTTCTATCACAAAAGTCTGAGATAAAGTCAAGAGTAGTGATTTATGAAAGAAATAGATCAAGATATTAATTTAATCTAAGATTTGATATCATATCTGACCCTGATATGCTAGTGAGTGATATTATAGATAAAGAGAATGAGTTTAATACTATATAGCTTATAAATATCTATAATGAAAAGTCATTGAAGAAAAATAATAATATCTGAATAATTAATAGAGGATTTTTGAACATAACTTCATTAAAAAGCTCTATAATTATAGAAGATTTTAATACACATCATCTCTGATGAAATTCAGATTGTGAAAGAGCAGTAAGAGTAGATAAGCTAGTTAAATGAACTTTTAAGTATTCAATAGATTTAGTTAACAAGTCTAATCAATAAACATTCTTTAGAAAAGATATGTGTAATGTGGTGGAATCAAAGCAGTGACTAGTCAGCAGTGTCATGTAGAGATAGTTGTTTGAGAAGCTGTATAAGTGAGCTTAACTATTTTACTTGAATAGCAAGCTCATGAGCTACAGAGTTATTACAAGAATATCACAGATATGATACTTAGTATACTAAGAAGATTGTATAAGAAATGCAGTAACTCTTGTATATATTTCTATAGAAGAAAAATGAATTGCTGACTTCTTTGATAAGAAATCAGTATCTAGCTATTCTATATAGATAATAAATGAATATCTCTCTTCTATTCTATAAGTGAGAATAGCTGAAGTAATATCTCAGTAGTATCTCACTGTTATGAAAGAGTAATCTTCTGATCTTGTATAGAAGTGAGATTCTTATATTCATTAATCAAATCTTTCTATATTATATTCAAATTATATCATAGAGTGATTGAAAATCAGTTTGAATAATCTGTAAGATAAATGAAATCATCTATATAAAAGTAATAAACTGTGTGAAACTGTAACAGTGTCTTAATATAGCTGAGAATATGATAATATTCTTCTCTTTAAGAGTATAGTCTCAATGCTCTTAAGATTATCAGATTAGAAATTATCTTTATTATATAGCAATGATTGTTAACTAATTTTAACAGTATATATACTGTATATAATACAAAGAAATAGATGAGTTTCTCTGCTAACTGTATAGATCTTCTTTTCTCATCTCTGTTCAAATTAAACATATGATAAGTAAGTTTCTTATATATTAATTTAAAATATGAAAAATATAGTTAATAAGTGACTTACAGATCTCTCATCATATTCTCATTCTATGTATGAAATTCTCTACAAAAGTGATGTATTTTAGAGACAAAGCTAACAGTAGTGATAGAATTTTTCTGAAAAGATTCTCTCTCTCTATAACATATTTTTCTCTCTTTCTCTCATCTATAATAGTGAGTGTATGAAAGCATCATTTTTGAAAGACAATAAGAGACTTATTCTGATGTTTTCTAGTGAGTAATAAATGTCTTCATAATGCGGCTGCAGTCTTCATAACTGTTAAGAAGACCAGATTGAAGATGAAGACAGTAGTGTCAATGAGCTGTAGAAGTACTGCTTTCATTGTCACATCTTCTTCTTCTTCTATATCTCTTACAGCTGTAGTAATAGTAGCTGTGTCTTGCAGTGAGATGTCATCTCTTCTATCAGTCAGTTCATTAGTGATCAGTTCTTTCTTTATCCCTCTCACTACTGTTGTAATACTACTCTCTCTTTCAATTAACACAGTGATGTATAATCTTATATAATCATTCAGAGAGAATCTTGAAAAGAGCTTAATTTTAAGAACAGTAACTCTGAGAAGTTCAATCTGTAGTTTCTCTTCTATGATACATCTGAGCTCTGCTCAGAATACTGCTGAGTTGAGTCTGTAAAATCCTGCAGTTTCTTTATCTTCTCTCTGTGAGAAGGCTCTGATACAGTCTCTGACTGATATTATTATATACTTACACTGCACTAAGCAGCTGAAGAAAGAGAAAATCTTATACATCTGTTTCTTCTCTTACTTCTGTTATTTCTATTGTATCTGTAATAATAACTTCTATCTCTCTGAAAGTATTATCTTACAAGAAGACATTGTATCAGTTCTGATAAGAAGCTCAGATACTTAAGCAGTACAGAGTAAGAATCTCAAAGCTTCAAGTGTTGATGAATTTTATCAAGACTGAGAAGATCTCTCTTACTCATCTGTAAAAGAAGACAAAAATGTGAGTCTCTGAGATGAAAAAACATCTCAGAATAATCAGTCTTAAGAAGAAGAAGTCAGTCAGTATCACTGTTGAAAGTGACATAGAGATTAATCACTGATTGAAGAGAATCTTACTTCAATTAAAACAGATAACTAAGATGCTTTGTAAATTAATAAGTTAATACTTTATATATCTTCTATACTCTTCTACAGCATGCTCTTCTGCAGTACTGCAGTACTAACTTCATAACAGATAAAGATATCAGTACTGAAGACTTCAACAGTGAAGAATAAGTTTGATGAAGATATAATTATTAATGAGTAGACTCTGAGATTCTTCTTTTTACTTTTTCTGCAGGTGCAGCTCTATTAGAAT
>NW_003101648.1:445396-455247 GCF_000003855.2 Blastomyces gilchristii SLH14081 | reverse complement strand
TTTATAAAACTGCAGAGTGTTATTATCATTGATTGAGTATTCTGAGATATCAGTTCTTATATATAGTTCTGAGAGAAATTGAGATGCTTCTTAATATACTGCTTCAGTGAGTACTTGAAGAAGTTCATCAGTTTGAGCTGTTGTATACCATAATTCATTTAGTGTAGATTTGAGAGAAGTTGAAATATCAGTGTCAGTATCAGTGTCAGTGTCAGTGTCAGTGTCAGTGTCAGTGTCAGTGACAGTGACAGTTTGATGAGAGAATGTTCTAATTGAAGAAGTGTGTATAGTGTCATGAGTTGTTTTATCTTGATCAACTCATATCTTCAGATCTAGAGACTAATGTTCTCAGTTCATTTAACAGGTATCTGTTACATTGAAAGATATATCTTACTCTTATTATAAGAGAGCATCTGTCATTGAGTTCTGATTACTGAGGTGATAGTGTATAGTGAAATGAAAATAACTTAATAGCTCAGATTATTACATCTGACATTCAGTAAGCTTATAGGTGATTGTGAAATACTTGAGATTCTTATAATCTGTGATTATCTCAAATTTGAAGACACTTCAGAGTTCAGAATCTTATTCTTCTAGATAGTGTACAATTGTGAGAAGTTTCTTATCATAGATCGTATAACTGCATTCAGTAGAACTTAGTTTCTTAGATATGAAAATGTATGATTGTAAGACATCTTTATCATTAGACTGACCGTGTGACCGTGTCTGAGATCAGAATCAGATTTTTTGATAGTCTCATTATCAATTTAACTGATCTCATTACACAGTTTTAACATTAGATAGTAGTCTCATACTGTCTCAGTGAGACTTACTGTCTACTCTTGTCACATTTTTCAAATAAGATCATGATTTTCACTTCTCAATTTAAATTATTTTTATTGCTTTAAATGACTTTAAATCTCATTTGAGTGTTATCAAAAAGCGTTACTTTTTAAAAAATTAAAAATATTCTAAAAAAAACCTTAAAATGTCTAAAAATAGTAACTTTATGTCAAGAATGAGACTAAATGAAATTAAATGAAATCACTTTCTTATTTTTTTCAAGTCATAGTTTCATTTTAAGATCTGATATATAGTCACTTTATGGGTTTTTTTAATAGTCTCAGCAGGATTCACGTCAAGAAATGTATGAGACCAGATCAAATGAAATCAAACGTGAAATTCATGATCCCGGCGGCCAGTCAATTTATCATCATATTGCAATATAGCTTTCTTTCTGTGACATAGTCAGAGAAGTCAGCTTCAACAACTGTCTCATGATCAGAATTAAATGTGATCAATAGAGAAGTATAAATGAATATTCTCTTCATCTGTATGAATGCAACTTCAGTGTTCACTGATCACTGAAATACTGAGTTCTTCTTGATAAGTTCTGTAAGTAATCTCATAATATCTGAGAAGTTTCATATAAATTGCTGATAGAAGTTAGTAAATTCAATGAAGCTTTGTACATCTTTCACTGTATATGAAGCTTTTCATTCAAGAATAGCAGAGATCTTCTCAGAATTCATTTGAATTTCCTTATCAGCTTCTATGATAAAACCTAGATATTTTATACTCTTGACTTTGAAATCACACTTATCAATATCTATTGATAATTGTGCTTCTCATAATTATTATAATTCTCTTCACACATATTTCTGATGTTTCTTTTTGAATTCATCAGTGAAGATGAGAATATTATCTAGATATATAAAGATGAACTTATCAAGAAAATCTCAGAGTGCTCAGTTAATATACTTCTGAAATGTACTGAGAGTGTTAGCCAGTTCAAAGAGTGTGACTACTCATTCAAAGAGGTTATAATATGTTCAGAATGCTGTAAATCATTCATCTTCTTCAGTGATATAAATCTTATGAAATGTGATGATAATATTTAACTTTGTAAATTATTAAGCTCATCTGATACATGCTAGAATTTCATTGATGAGAGATAGAGAATAATAATCTTTCTTTGTCAATCTGTTCAGATCTTAATAGTTCACACAGAATCAGAGTTCTTTATCTAATTTCTTTGTAAAGAGAATAGAAGCTGCAGTGAAAAAGTTGCTAACATGTATAAATCTCTTATTTAACAGATTATTGAGTGTCTTCTAAAGAAGAAGAAGTTTATCTTGAGACATATTATAAAGAGAGTCTTATGATGACTTGAAGTTCTTATCATTCTTCTTTTCTAACTTGATACTGTAATTCACTTCTGAATCTTGTAAGAAGAGTAAATTCATAATATTATCTTATCAGAAGACATCTAAATATTTGTAATATTATTAAGAGAGTTTTATATAAGAATCTGTTATTGCAGTACAGAATAACATCTCTAGAGCTTTCTTAATATCAGTCAGACTGATAAAATAGATTGCTATATAATTCTGCTATCAGTGACTTTATCAGCAGTCTTGTCAATAACTTCTTTTTCAGAGTATTTTATAAGTGTTGACAGAGATCTGTGTAAGATTCATAGTCTTATGAATATTATCTTTGTAAATTCTATTATTGTTAGAGAATATTAAGCTTCTGTTTTAAGTATTTAATAAGATATCTTGTTCAGATAGTCAGACAAGTTCTAGTATAAAATTATAATTAAGATTATTAACTTTATATATGTAAGTATTTTCACATTGATATTCTTTAATATCTATATTTAGTTTTATTATGTAATAGATGTAAATGTGTTTTAAATCATTAAATTCTGCAAGAAGTCAGAGTTTTGATAAGAGAATATACTGAAGATTATAACATTTTATAACTGAAGATTTAATTATTACATAGTGATATAGACTGCTATCTATCATAACTTTCATATTATACATATTATTGATCACAGTAGATATAAGAATTACATTTATTATTATTTTCTCTTCAAATTATTGTTATCTGATCTCTTCAAGCTTTTATTTATAAATTTGAATAGAAGCTAATCTTTTCCCTGTTTTATTAGAGTATTCTTATAGTTATCTTCTGAATCTTTCTTCAGTGTAATGTGATTGATACAGACTGCGGATATTAATCTTTCTTTAAATGAGAAGATATATAGGCTGATCAGCAGTTGAAAGTAATATATTCTGATCAGTTACAGTTAATACACACTTCTTATTGATATTAATCAGTAACTTCTTCAGAAGTGATCTCAGAAACTCAGAAGTCTGTTCAGACAGCAGAGACTCTTACTTATGTATAGATATTTAAGTCTACTCAGTTCATTACATCTGCATCATTGTTGTTATTCCTCAGTACAAGTGTATAAGTGACTGAGATATAATGTCTTCTGTCACTGTTCTGTATACTCTTGAGCTTGATAAGACAGTTATTCAATGTTCAGAGTTGTACATAGAAATCTTTATAAGTCTAGTCTTCATCTACACTTATAGAAGTCTGTAAGAGTTCAAAAGTTAATGTCTTCTTGAGCATATTAATCTTCATTTAATTCTCTAAAGATTGATCACCTGCTTCTAGAATCTTGATATTGAAGTTAGAAATAAATGTTGTGAGAGAAGTATTTCTCTGTTAGACACTCTATAATCAATCTAACACTTTCTGTTACATAGCAGTGTCTTGAAACAGAATATCAAGATATTTGATGATATTGTTAGATATTCATGATACTGATTTACATACTTTTATTCATGAATGAAACTTCTGTCTTGTGTGATTCTTCAATTATTCATTGATATATCAATCTTGATTGATTAATGAACTGATGACATCTTTATCTATACTTAGTTTCATGAGCATTTCCAATCTTCATGATGAATAGAGAGTGAGATCAGAAGTATTAAAATATGCAGAAGTATCTAGACATTTCTTCAGCACTTACATATTTATATCTGATTTAATCAGTGTTGAAATTACTTATACACAGGTTTCTAGTTGAGATAATTGTTGAATTTTCTCATATTGACATTGTTGAGTTACATGCATATCAGCTATCTATTGCTGTTGTAATTTCAACATTGCTTAAAGTCACTGTGACACTGCATCTATGCTTATGTTTAAGAATTCTCTTATATTATTAGTAGACATAGCTGTATCATTTATCAGATATGTGTTATCTGCAGAATCAGAAGAATGTAATCATATAAATATCTTATATATCTAAGTTATCAAGACTCTCAGATCTTTCACTGATATTCTCTTATAAGATCTTGTTGCAGAGTCAGAGTAACTGATAAGTGAGCTTCTATATAGAAACTCAGTGTTTACTTAACTGATTAATTATTTCTCTCTTTCTTACATGTTATTATATGTTTAAATATCTTCTCAATGAATAATCATTTCTAATAAGAATATGATGAATGTTTTTCAAGTGTAAGAGATCTACACTGAATAGATTGATATAATATATAGATCTTATAATACAAAAGTGAAAAACATTAGAGAAGAAAAGAAAGAGAAGATGTGAGAATTAATAATTAAAGTGAATATTTATACACAGTTAGACTGGCCGCTGAGACTATGAATTTCACATTTGATTTCATTTGATCTGCTCTCATACATTTCTTAGCGTGAATCCCGCTGAGACTAGTTATTAAAAAAACATGCAAAGTAACTATTAGACTGGCCGCCGGGACCATGAATTTCACATTTGATCTCATTTGGTCTGGTCCCATACATTTCTTGGCATGAATCCCGCTGGGACTAGCCATCAAAAAAACATGCAAAGTGACTATATATCAGATCTTAAAATGAAACTATGACTTGAAAAAAATGAGAAAGTGGTCTCATTTGGTCTCATTTAGTCCCATTCTTGGCATAAAGTTACTATTTTTAGACATTTTAAGGTTTTTTTTAGACTATTTTTAATTTTTTAAAAAGTAATGCTTTTTGATAACACTCAAATGAGATTTAAAGTCATTTAAAGCAATAAAAATAATTTAAATTAAGAAGTGGAAATCATGATCTTATTTGGAAAATGTGACAAGAGTAGACAGTAAGTCTCACTGAAACAGTATGAGACTACTATCTAATGTTAAAACCGTGTAATAGGATCAGTCAAATTGGTAATGAAACTATCAAAAAATCTGATTCTGGTCTCAGACACGGTCACACGGTCAGTCTAGTAACTATATATCAGATCTTAAAATGAAACTATGACTTGAAAAAAATGAGAAAGTAATCTCATTTAATCTCATTTAGTTTCATTCTTAGCATACAGTTACTATTTTTAGACATTTTAAGGTTTTTTAGAATATTTTTAATTTTTTAAAAAGTAACACTTTTTGATAACACTTAAATGAGATTTAAAGTCATTTAAAGCAATAAAAATAATTTAAATTGAGAAGTGAAAATCATGGTCTTATTTAGAAAATGTGATAAGAGTAGACAGTAAGTCTCACTGAGACAGTATGAAACTACTATCTAATGTTAAAACCATGTAATGAGATCAGTTGAATTGATAATAAGACTATCAAAAAATCTAGTTCTGATCTCAGACACGGTCACATGATCAGTCTATATACAGTGAAGCTTCAGAGCAGAAGAATAGAAATTTCATAAGTTTTTCAGCTGAGAATCAGTGACTGAGAATTGAAGCTTTCAGTAAAATCTGTGAAGTGTAATGAAATAGTCTATATAATTAATTGAGCGCAGCCTGCCATATTTTAATTTTTTAAAACATAATGATTTTTTAATAACACTTCAATAAGATCTAAAGTTATTTAAAGTAATATAATAAATTTAAATTGAGAAGTGAAAATTATAGTCTCATTTGAAAAATGTAATAAGAGTAGATAGTAAGTTTCACTGAGATAGTATAAGACTACTATCTAATCTTAATATTATGTAATAAGATTAGTTAAATTAATAATAAGATTATTAAATATTTTAATTCTGATTTTAGATATAGTTACATAGTCAGTTTAATACTATATCAGATTATAATACTTAATACAGTCTCAGTATATAAAGCTATTATTATTATTATTATTATTATTATTCTTTTACTATACTTATATACAAGCAGAGCTTATAATATGTTCTTGCATAATATTAAATACATGTTAAGTGTTAATTATACAGAAGAAAATACAGATGTTAAGATTACACTAAAATAACAGAATATAGAAAAATACAAAGAAGTGATAATTAAATACATATAATAATAGCTTCTCAGCTTAGAAACATAGAGTAATTTATTAAAGTAATTTGTATATCTCTGTATTTATTAAAAATCTGAGATACTTAAGTTCTGAATTTAATATATTCTCTACAGATTTTAAACTTATATATTATAATTTCTTATATTAAGATACTATTAGATAACTACATTAATTATTCAGTCACTGAGACTGTATCAAGCTCTATATATATAGTATATAATAAATTAACAAACTATGTAAATTATATATTAATAACAGCATTTTAATAAACACTGTATTATATATATAAAAAGTAAAATGCTTTAGTAAGTATATATATATTATATAAAAATAATACTTTTTAATAATACTCAGTTTTTAATATTTTGAAAATAAAGTTTTTTTTATAAAATTTATTTTTATCAGAAATTGAAAAATTTTATATTTTTTAAAATTATTTTTATATATTTTGTTTATAAAATTAATAAGAGAAATTATTAATTTTAATATAATTTAAATATCAGTTAAATTCATTCTGATTATATTTTTTAAGTATATATTTTTTTAATTATTTATATTTATATAAATATATACTGATTATTTATTAAATAATATTTAAATAATAATTTATTACAGCTATATTATTCTTATTATAAAAAATATACAGTTAATAATAAATATTATAAAAACTCTTAAGAAGTGAGTATTTTAAAAATATTATAAGTTTAAAATTTTAATTTTTTTCTTTTTTTTTCTTTTTTTTTTCTTTTTCTTTTTTTTTTCATTGTAATTTTTCTGTAATTTTTTTTAAAAGTGTAAATAATATAAATTATAATATAAGTAAGTTTAATTAAATTTTTAACTGTATTTAAAAAAATAATAATATTTAATAATACTTTTTATTAAATTTTTAATAAATGAGTATTTTATTATAATATTATATAAGTGAGAAATAATTTCATAATTTCATTTAATATTATTCTTAATAATGAAATCAGAATAAAAATATAATTAAAAATTTAAATATATTCTTTATCTGAAATTAAATTTTTATTTGAAAAGTGAATCTGAAACTTTCAATATTTGAAATAAAGTGATTTGAAATTAATATAATAAATATAAAGTGTGATTAGAAGTAATGCTTTTAAGCAATGTAATCACTGTAAAGTTTGATTCTGGTCTCAGACACGGTCACACGGCTAGTCTACTAATGCTAAGAAATGTAGCAATTAAATCAAATAGAATCAAATGTGAAATTCATAGTTCTGCTAGCCAGTTTAGGTATGTCAGTCAAAGAGAATGTGATAGAAAGGCAGCAATTGAATATGCTCAGATACAATGACATTGAAAATTGCACTATCACGTCATCTAGAAAGTCAAAACAATATAGATACAAGACAAGAAGGAAAAAAATGGCCTATAATTCCCTCTAAATCTAATGATAAAACACACGAAAAGTCTACCCTTGCCAGCTCGTGTCTAATTAACAGAGTCTAAAACTTGTAGACTTGCTCTTTGCTATATCCAAGCTCTTTCAGGATACCAGACAGTTCACCCTGGTCCTTTGGACTGACCTTAGGCCCGCTGATAGCCTTGTACATGCCCGGTGGCCCACATACGAAAATCTTGATATTCTCCGTCTTTGGTTCGGGAAGCACGGTCTTGAGTAGTTCCTTGGTGATGAAGCCGGTTCCCTGGGGCCAGTCCTGAGGCGGCTTGTCGAGGGTATAGAATGCGCGGAAACGACGGGGGTGGGTGTTTTCGAGATGCTCAATCTCCTTTCTCAGAAGGATGTCTTCCTCAGTGACGTTTCCGAAGACCAGGGTCACTTTGGTCTTGTCATCTGCGTTGCTGAAAATTTTGCGGACTAATTGATACATGGGCGTGATGCCAGTTCCCCCGGCAATCAGGCAGATGTGATCATGCTTGCTAGTTTCCCAGGGTATTTGGGAACAGGGCCCTTGAAATCAAGGCGTTGGCCAACTGCCATGTTGTGAAGGTGGTTGGACATCGGGCCATTTGGATATCGCTTGACCAGCAGTTCAAGGTAGCCGGGTTGGCCTGTAAATTGTTGGATTAGCAATTTCTTGTCAAAGTGGCCAGAATTTGGATTCCTTGTTCTACATACTTTCTTCACTAACAGGAGTGTAAGGACGAATTGTCGGCTTCTCGTCGGTTGGACCCTTATACTTGGTCAAAATGGCGGCTGTTTCGAGAATTATCAGGTTAGCCGCAGACATTCGTGAGTCAGCCTACTGTTCCGGGAACGGGGATGGAACATACAAGCGACATGGAGACCAGAAACACTCTCGGGGTCCTCAAATTCGAAGCGGAATTTCTTGACGTTATGGCTAACATTGTCGATGTGGGCGAGCTTCAAGCCAACCCATCCCTGGTCCCCTCCCTTGAAGACTGCGCTGCGCTCCTTCGGTTCAGGGACTGACTTTGCAGAAGTAGTTTGCCAGTAGTAGTATCCTCCGCCGGCCGCAAGAACAAGGCCCCCAATTAGAGGAGCTCGCGATGATTTAGCCGGAGCTTCCGAGGAATATTTTCGTAGGCCCTATGCGCAATTGGAGCAAAATGTCAGCAGCGTGGCTAATAGCAGCAACATTTGATGCTGTTTGTAGAGTCCACTCACCTGTGCCAGAGGCTGGGGGGATCGGAACGTATATCGTGCAAACATTCTGGCCGGAAATCGATGTATCCGGAGAACCAATGGATGTAGAATGAGAAGGCTGATGGATGAATGGTTGATATGGGGTTGATTCGTGGTTGAGGTCTGGTGGCGTGCTATAGAGAGAGCACCCGAGCCTGCCGTGGGACAGCAACCATGACGCAATGGCATGGAAAATCTGCCACACAAATTCCCAGGTCTTCCTTGGCGACCTTATTTTTGAACTGCACTAGGAACTACTCAAAAAAGGTTTATATCGCCGACATTTATATTATGAAAACTGCTAGGTTCTTACTGCTTCTACTGTAGCGATCATGCGATGAAGTCAAAAAGAAATAACCGATTGGGACTATCATGAAATTTTGAAGAGATTATAAAATTGAAAAAAGGTTTTGCTCCAGAGACTAAAAGAAGAACAGCTGAATCCTGGAGATAACGTAGTAGTATACGTTTCAACCGATCCACATGTCCAGCATACAAATGCAAGTAGCGATAAACGAAATTCATTCATATCCCGCTGCCCGCATTTTCCACGTCAACAAAACCCCCCATATCCACCTAAGCAAAAGTTGAAGGTCTTTGGGCTGCAAATAGCTTCTTGGTGGTTGCCTTGGGGACGCGGTGGGGGAGAGGGAACTTGAGATTCTTGGTGAGGAGCTGCTTGATGTATGGTCGTCGGATGAGGTCGGACTTCTCGATCTCGACAACTTTCAGGATCTAGAAAAAGGGGATATGTTAATACAGCAAGATAGACGATTGGGCGTGGTGAATATTTCATACGTGGATGGAGCCGAATCTGGCACGATGGCGGGCGGCCATATCCTGGTAGAGAGACTGGACGGCATCAGTCCGCGACATTTCTCGATATTCCTTGTACATGTTGTGTGTGCCGGAACGCGAATCGTAACGAATCCAGATGCCGAAATTCTTAACCTTCATTGGGCGCTTCTCGTGAATCTAATGAGGGAGGCAACATGGTTTAGTTGACCTGCTAGGAACGAAATTTCGAAATCTGTGAATTCCGCTCTCCCAGATGGGATACGTACCACGTTGGATGGGAGAACAATTTCGCCATTTGCCTT
>NW_003101648.1:377023-445017 GCF_000003855.2 Blastomyces gilchristii SLH14081 | reverse complement strand
TTCATATTTTCTTCAACTAGCAATGATCGCGGTATTCTCCCAAGCGCAGTTCCACGAATTGGGGGATTTTTGTGTGGGTAGATAATTTTGCAAACGCGATCTCGAAGGGGGTTGGGCAGGGCATCGCAACGCGAGGGCCTCGAATCAACAGGTAAAACTCACCCATCTAGAACGGCAATGTCAGTAACTCGCAATTTAACGTAGTTGGAGGAAAATAAGTACTTACTTTGTCTGGTTGTCGTGCTGTGTCGTGAGATGGATACCGTCTTCAACGCATAGAATTTCAGATTTTGTTCGAACTTGTGGTGGCTAGGGCTGTCTGTTCGCTTAACCGGGAGCCTCAGGGCGCTAACCGTGTTGGGGAATGCCAAGACACCCCACCCTCTCAGCTAAAATACAATTGTCAACTACGAACATCGAACAACAACACGAGGATCGGCGAACTGACTGGCTTGGTCTGGGAGGTGAATGGCTAAAGTTCAAACACCAAGGATATTTGCTCACCCTGCATCAGTTACCAGCTCCTTTTCTGCAATTCCGCGTACCTCACCAACACTCCTACACCAGTCAGCGCACCCAGGGCCGCAAAATGAGTACAGTATTTGCTGAGTTCAAAGAAGCTCAGCAGACAGGCATTGGTTCTGCACTGGCCGCTACAATCACTCCTGTTGCCCCTCCAAAGGACCCAGATAGGCTGCGAAATTTGTATTATTTCACAAATGCTGCCAATGTTCAGGTGGATATCAGATATGCTCTCCTTCAAGACCGATCAACGGGGATCAAACTTCCGAAGCAGGAAGGCAATGTGTGGGTAGAAATTTTCGTGGCATACTGGAAAGCTGTGGCCGAAATAGTCGAAATTGAAGAGTCGCCTCAGACGGGGAGTTGGGCCAAGGTCTTCAACGCTTGGAAGCAGGTTGCCAATCTTCTCATACGCGGGTACACCAATGGAGGATTCCAGGCATGGACGCTGCCTTGTCTATATATCGTTGGGAGATATCTTCGAATATTTGCGGTGGAAGCGGATGCCAGCACGTCTCAGGATTCAGATGCTTATAATAATAGCTTCCAAGACGACGTGGTATCCGATCCCAGTAAGAATGCCAAACTGGAGGAGTCATCTCAAATCATTAACCGAATGTTCACGTTGTGTCTCCACGATAGGTATGCTTTCTGCTTAGACGTCATGTTGGGCTGCTCATCTAAACAACAATTCTTCCAGGGCACCTATTGAAGAGTCTCGTAAATGGGGCGTGTATAACACTGTGAACCTTTCTTTCAAAACATATTTTAAGGTGCGGATTCCTGGAACACTGGGAAGTGACATCTCGTCCGTCCTCTAACGATTATTTTGTAGCTCGGGGCCATATCATCCTGTAAGAGCTTGCTGCGGGCTATAAATGCATCGCACGCAGATTTACCACCCATTTCGGCCTTCCCCAAATCACATATTGTCACCTTCAAATATTATCTCGGAGTGATATGTTTCCTAGACGAGAACTACGCAGAGGTATGTGCAGGTGGTGACACTACATGATTATCTATGCTTGGTCAATGTTTTGACCATGAAACCTTCTAGGCTGAAGAGCATTTGACGTACGCGTGGAAAATGTGCCATCCCGACGCCAAGAAAAATAAAGAGTAGGTGCAAGAGATGTCCGTTCGTACATTGAATGGCAACAGTACTAAGAGACCCTATCCAGACTAATTCTTACCTACCTTATTCCCTGCCACATCGTAACAACCCACACACTGCCGACACGTCGACTCCTTGCCCCCTATCCTCTTCTCGAGAAGCTCTACAGTCCCTTGAGCAAGTGCATCAAGAAAGGCGACCTTACGGGCTTCGACACGGCGATGGCTGCCGGTGAGAATGAATTTGTCAAGAGACGTATATATCTACCGCTCGAACGGGGACGAGACATCGCTCTCCGAAATCTTTTCCGGAAGTGTTTTTGGCTGGAGGATACGATCCACCCGTGAACGGACAACCACCTATCCGGCGTACGCGGATCCCTGTTGCGGAATTCGCTGCTGCAATTAGGCTAGGCAACAAGGTGGATGAAAAGGTTCCGCTTGACATGGATGAAGTTGAATGCTTTCTAGCAAATCTCATTTACAAAGTGAGTAACAGGCCTTCCGTTGCTTCACAAATAATTCTTTTCTTAACGCCTGGAGAGAGCGATAGTACTAGAAAACCTTTTCCTATCATAGTTGCTGACTAGGCCTACTACGTAGAACTTGATGAAAGGATACATTTCTCGGGAAAGAGGTATTGTGGTGCTAAGCAAAGGCGGCACCGCGTTCCCCGGAACCGGGGTCTAATATACCTCACACCACAGAACCTATATTCATTCATCCGTGGTTCTTATTCTGCCGTGCGATTTTCCTCGAAATAATAAACACTCCTCTTTTCTTAGCTTTCCTTGGCTCGCGAACAAGGAGAGCGATGGAAATGTAATCGATATGCGCGCCTGTATTCATATGACAAATCATTAGAGAATATTCCCCCTTTCCCGCCAACTTCCGCGGATACTATCTCAAGCCTGGCCGCTTATCTGCACCTTCGTATTATACGGACATGCTCTGAATATATTATTGAGTCGTCTTCGCGCAGCTGGTACTACCTACATATCTGAAAGTTCAACAAGCGCCTCAACTACTTCGCTCTAAAGGTAACTGCCAGCCGCCCGCATTCCTCACATACCAAACTGATACCCGCTCACTGTTCCGCACAGTCATCCAATCCAACTAACACCGACACCACCACCACCGCCACTACTACCAGCAAAGATACCCACCTGCCTATCCCACTAACAAATTCACCTACTCATTGGCGCGCAAAAGGCACCCTTCGCCAGAGCTGTCATGCAAACCCAGGCAAGGGGACAGGACCAGCCCAATACAGTGGCTCATACACACATCTTCTCTGACATCATAGAAAGAGGGTAAGTAGCATGAGAGAGAGAAGAGATGTGATATTCTACAGTTGTATATACAGTAGTGGCAGGAAGTCAGCGTACTAGCGGCTCGGCGCTGAGAATCTAGATATCAACCCGCTTCTCTATCTATTGAATCAAATCTCAACCAGGTATCTAATGTAGCCTTACATACATGATTTCTATGGCTAAATCAATAGAGAATACCTATATGCACTTTCTTTTTCTAATATTTAGTTGAGCCATGTTTAGACAAGACGTCAGAATTAGACTGACCGTGTGACCGTGTCTGGGACCAGGATCAGAATATTTTATGGGTCTCATTATCAATTTGATTGATCTCATTACATGGTTTTAAGATTAGATAGTAGTCTCATACTGTCTCAGTGAGACTTACTGTCTACTCTTGTCACATTTTTCAAATGAGATCATGATTTTCACTTCTCAATTTAAATTCATTTTATTGCTTTAAATGACTTTAAATTTCATTTGAGCATTATCAAAAAGTGTTACTTTTTAAAAAATTAAAAATAGTCTAAAAAAAATCTTAAAATGTCTAAAAATAGTCACTTTATATCAAGTATGAAACTAAATGAGATTAAATGAGATTACTTTCTTATTTATTCTAAGTTATAATCTCATTATAAGATCTGATAAATAGTCACTTTGTATGTTTTTTTAATGATTAGTTTCAGCAGAATTTATATTAAGAAATGTATGAAATCAGATTAAATAAGATGTTAATAATTACTACATCTACTCTAGTTACATGCTATCTCAATCTATTTAGTGTAACTCGCGTAGATAGATTACATATATAATATAACAGTGTTATTCTTCAAGAGATTATAAAGCTCTTCATAAGTAATAAATAACTGTAATAATATGTAAATTGATATCTTCATGTATTATTACAAGCATGTCTAGATAATTTATTAAGTGATTAAACTCATGATTAATCTAAGATCTGAGAGAATATCTGACTTAATAAAAGAATACATGTCTTTAAGATAAAGAAATGAGAAAATATCAGAGCAGTAAATACAAGATCATAGATTACTGTCAATATTAATAATAAATCAGAAGATGACTTCTGAGATATTTGAGACAGATAATACAATTATGAAAGAACAGTCTGACAAGTTCAACAATAAATACAAACATCTGATTAAAGATATCAATGAGATATCAGATAATGTAGAGAGTTTAAGTGACTAAAATAACAATAGCTCTGTAAGTGAGAAGACTCACATGAGACTAGAAATTACAAGACTTCAGCATGAAGTTAAGTGAATGATGATAGACAGAAATGAAAATAAAGAGCTTAGTGCAGATTTAATAAACTATCTTTAATGAAAGAGTAGAATATCTGCATTAATAAAGATTCTTAATAAATTCAGAGATTAAGTAAAATCTATAAAAAAGTCTATTATACTCACTGACTCTGTAAATTACTTTATATGAAAAGAAGAGATTCTGCTCACAGTGAGATAATCTGAAATGAATGACATTCTTAATAATAAGCAGATTAATTCTAATGAGAATATCAGTATAAATATATAATATTTTTAATCAGAATGAAATATCTAACTATACAACTATATATAGTCTGTAATTACTTCACAGATCAAATCTCACTTTATTATACTTAAGAAGTCTCAACTATCTGCTTATTCTCTATAATCTGTTATAAAGAATAATTTCACTGAGAGACCTGCTATTCACAGAACTCATCTATTTCAAGAATTGATTGAGATAATATTAAAATCAAAGAGTTCTAATTATATATTTATTAAATATTTAATTGTAATCAGAACTGATTATATCTGATTGAAATATAATGTCAAAGATTTCATGTTTTTTAACAGACTTCTTACAGAGATTAGTAAAGATTGATTATCTTTTATAAAGAATTGAATAAATGTAATAGAGAAGAATGAGAATACTAGAACACTTAAAGATAATTTTATAAGATTATGTTAAGATATTCTTCTATGATTGTCAGCTACTGATAAATCTCTCATCTCTGTAAATAATACTCAAGATTTCAACAGAAAGAATAAAAAGAATAAGAAGAAGAAGAAGATATCTGAGAACAAGAACAAAGATTTTATTAAGTCAGATAGAAAGAGTAATAATACTATTAAAATATATTATCATTGTCAGAAGATTGATCACATTCAAACAGATTACTGATTGAAATTTTCTGAAAAACACTCTACTAGCTGTGATAAGAATAAGAATAAGAATGAAACAGACTGAGTGTCAGTTTATAATATTATTGAGTAAGTATTTCATATAACAGAAACAGTCTATTCTACTGATTAAACTGATAAAGATATCTGAGTTCTGAACTCTGAATTCAGTGTTTATACTATATCTTACAAGAATCTCATATCAATAGTGCTGTAGAAGATTAATATTATATTAAAGATAACTGATGAATTGACAGCTTCTGTAGTTATAAAGAAGATAAATATATCAGTTAAAGAAGTGAATCTGCTGCTGTAGAATACCTGCTACATTCTTAAGCTGAAGATTAATCTTATGAGTTTTGAGAAGCTTGTATATCAGAGCTATACATATAAGTAACTAATTTATAAAAACACTTATTTAATCTTGTTAATCTCTTCTGATAAGATGTTGAGTTTTACTACTAAATTAAGTGATAAGAACATCTACATTCTGAAAAAATAATTAATAACTAGAGACTTGATTCAATTCACAATGTTAAATAATGAATTTAAATCTGTGAAAATTCTATGATCTGCAGAGAAAAAAGATTCTCTGCTAACATTGTTTAATAAAAATATTAAGATTGTTAAACACACAATGTTATAATAATATTAAAAGCTTAGTCATCTCAACTCTGCAGATATCACTAAATTAGCAGCAGATTCATAACTGAGAATAAGAATTAAGAATAACAGAGCTTTACTATTCTGTAAGATCTGTGTATAGATAAAAATAACATATTCAATATTCACATCAATGATAAGAACTGTCAAATCTGTGATGAGATTCTTCATAAATCTTATAGATGATAACTGTACACTATATAATGAAATCAACCTCTTTACTCATGAGAGAGCTAATTATTAAATAAGTATTATAGATAATGTTACATGCTACAGATGAATTATTCTTATAATATTAAAGAGTGAGATCACTGCATGTTTAATAATCTTTATTAATAGAATTGAGATCACTACTTAATATTGAATTGAGACTTTACACTGAAATAATAGAGATGAATTTAAAAGTGATGAATTAAAGACCTACTGTCAGTAAAAAGAAATTATACATGAGATTATTATATCTGATATATCACAGTTCAATAGCTCTGCAGAACATGTCAATCATATTATAAATAAAAAGACAAGAAGCTTACTATTTAACAGTGAGCTCATAAGAGAACTTTAAGATGAAGCTATTCAAGCTGCAGTTATAATGATTAACACATCTTCAATTTATTATTATTATTATTATTATTCTTCAATTATAGATGTATGCAGTCAGAGACTATGACATCTACCTGAGAATCAAAAGTTCTCAGGGTTTTTCCTATATCTATAAAGTTAACTATTATACATTCACCAATTTCAGATATGCAAAATCAGAAAATTCCAGCTCAGAATACAAAAACTGTTTACAAATTGCAGTATTTTAACATCTTCTGATACTTTGAAACCATTTGACAATATCATGACAAAAGAAAGGAGAACACAGTCTTAAAGATAGACACATTAAATAGATAGGTAGAAAAGAATAGAAAGAAAAAAGTAAAGTAAAATAAAGAGAGACTGTAATGAAACAAACTATTAAAAGATAGTATATAGCTGTTTTAACAGACTATATCTGATCAATTTCCTCCTCTTCATATTCAGATATTTCTGAATTCAGCCATTTTCTTGTAGCTGCTTGAGTTTCTGACAGAAAGTCTATTAAGTATTTAATTCCTGTCTCAGTTCAGAATAAGAATCTTATATTTAATTAATTTAGATCATACTTCTCTTTCAATCTAACTCTGAGACTATTGTATAATGCACAGTGCATTATAATATACTCAGAATTCTCATTTATATTGCAGAATGAGCATTCTATTGAATCAAATCTATCATCAAATCTTTGCATATAAGATTTGAAATAGCCATGTTCTAATTTCAGCTGTATTATAGATGAAAATATTTTCTTTTTACATTTAATTGAACAAGATTTTCACTTGGGTTTTGTTTCAAATCTTGAATAATGTATACTCTTCTTTTATTTCTGCCAGCTTTCATTTCACTTGTCTAAACAAGATTCTTTTATTTTTCTCTTTATAAAAGACTAGGAGATAATTTTTTGAATAGATCTGCTTAATTCTGAACCTTTTTTTGCAGCTGAATCAGCCAATTTATTGCCATGAATATTCATATGAGCAGGAACTCAGTACAGATGAATTATCAGCTTTGATGTTCTTCTCTTTTGAATTTTTAAAACAGAGTTTAAGATCAGTTCAAGATTCATTTGATCATTATAAATCTGACTATTTCTAAGTCTTTTTAAAGCAGCTTGACTATCAGAGAATATCTATATCTCTTTCAAACTATTTTCTCTTTTATAAGATTTTATTTTAATAAGTTTAAAAGCTTTCACTATTGCAAATAGTTCAGTGTCAAAGACTTCAGATTCACAGCCTAAATTTCAGAAATCTGAGATAAAATTAATATTATCTTCAGTATAAGCAATGCCTGTGCCTAATCTATTCAAATTCTCATTTTTTGAGTCATCTAAATAAATCAAAATAGAGTCTTTTATATTGATTGTAGAAATTCTCTTCAAATGCTGTTCATATTCTTTCTCTTTAGATAGTTCACTTATTTATAAGTCTATAAGAGATTCAAGCTTTTCTCTTCAAGAAGATAACTTCTCATGATCAACTTTTTCAACATTTAAAGAAGAAAATTGATTCTTAATCAGTGAGTATAGTCTGTACAGTTGAGAGGGCATTTTCTTTGAAGAATTATTTTCATTTCAATCAAGAAATCTATTTCAATCCAGTTCATTTCCAGAGTTAATTGATGAAAATGAAGATGAGACTCTTTCTCTGATTATATGATTTAAGCTCATCTTTATAACTCTCAGAGCATAGTTCATACAGGCCTTTTCAAATCTAATAGCAGGAGAAGGAATTGAAGCTTCAATTTTCATTGCTTTAATAGAAGATGATTTGAATGCTCTCAGAATTCTTCTCAAAGCTCTGTTTTACAGACTTTGAAAGAGTTCAGTGAAATTTCCTTGATTATTTCATCAAACTTGAACTTCATAATCAGCTACTGAGGTAATACAGGCTATATATAACTGTCTCATAGTCTGGAAGAATAGACCTCTCTCTGTATTTGATAGTCTGATAATGTTGTTCAATAGTCTTTCTGCCTTCACAGTTCTTTGTTGAATATGATATTTAAAATTCAACTTGAAGTTTAATCATACTTCTAATCATTTGACATTTAAACTGGGTTTAATCTCTCTATTTAAAAGAGTTAGAGATAGTTCTTTCTCATTGAATCTAGAAAAGAAATGAATTAACTCAGTTTTATTCATATTAAATTGAATTTGATTGATATCTGCTCTGACAAAGATTTTCTTTACAGCTTTTTCAATCACTTTCAAATTCTCTTTGATAGTTTTTAAGCTGTAGACTAGACCAATATCATCTATATAACTCAGAGATCACACTATTTTCATATTTCTATTCTTGAATAGATATACAGTGTATATTGCAAATAAAATGAGTGAGATTGAAGATTCTTACAGCACTTCTATTTTTATCTCAGTCTTGTCTTATTTCATTCCATCAAAGAAAAGTTGTATAATTCTTTTAGACATAAAACAGTTAACTCATTTTATTAGAGAATGTGGCAGTTTTAACATCTTCAAAGTCTGAATTAACTTTGACTTTGAAACATGATCAAATGCTTCTTTTATATCAATAAAAACTGCAGTTGAGACCAGATCTTCATGCTTTGCTATTTGAATATTATAAACAACTGAGAGAACAGTGTCAATTGCAGAACATTGTTTTCTATCTTTCATTTATTCACTGAATAAAAGAGAGTTATTAATAGAGCTTATAAAAGATAGTTGAGTAGCTATTATCTTTTCCAAAACCTTTTCTAGACAGTTTAATAGAGATATTACTCTATAAGACTTAGAAATTGAAGTTTTTCTATTAGATTTTACAAGAATCACTCCAGTGGCTTCTCTCCAGCATTCAGAATGATATCCATGTTTCAAGAGATTGAAAAAGAGCTCAAAATATTCATTCTTTAAGTAGAAGTATGTATTTTGAATAATCAAGTGATTAATTGAATGAGCTCAAATTATATAATCAGAGAAAGAGTCTCTTCTTCATTTTCATCAGTTAACTCAGAAAATGAACTGAATTGAAATAGATTTCTTGATTGAAATGACAATAATACTTCAAAGAAAATGCTCTCTCAACTGTATAGACTATGTTTACTTATTAAAAATTAATTCTTTTCATTAAATGTTGAGAAAATTGATCATAAGAAGATATCTCTCTGAAGAGAAAAGATGAAATCTCTAATAGACTTACAAATAAGTGAACTATCTAAAGAGAGAGAAGATGAACAGTATTTGAAGACAATTTGAAAAAGAGCTCAAAATATTCATTCTTTAAGTAGAAGTATGTATTTTGAATAATCAAGTGATTAATTGAATCAGGCCCTGCAGCAGTTTTAACTGAACTTGAGAAGATAGCTGACTCTAATTCATCTTGTGTAAGATCAGGCCATTCCCAGTCATTTTCATCAATATAGTTGAGAAGTGACATATTCTCTTCCTCTGAATCTGAATCTGATGAGTTTTGAAAGAGAGTTCTTATAAAAGCTTGATATTTTTTCTCAAAAGAGTTTGCTGTATATGATTCATTCTGAAACTCATATTTCATGATTAGAAGTTTTGCTACACTTCTTATTTTAGTATAGTTAAAAGCTTTAAAAACTTCCTTTTCTTGTGCTTCTTTAAGAAATTTATTTCAGCAGTCTGTTTTAGCTCTTTTAATATCTGAAAAGTATTCATTTCTGACAGCTTTGAACTCTTTATCAGAAATTATATCATTCTTTCAATCTCTTCTAGCAGTAGTCAATTGTTTTCTTTTAAATGTGATATTCTCATTTCATCAAGGTTTTGAATACTCAGAAGACTTTCTCTTTGAAATATTATCTTTAACACTTGCTAGAATAATAGATGTAATGAGCTTCACTCTATTCTCAAGCATTTCATTTGAGATATCTTGACCAGGATTTCAACATAGCTCACTCTGTCTTTCAGATTTTAACAGTTTTATGCTTTCTTTAACTGCCTTTCAGTCAGCTTTTTCAAAATTAAACTGATTCAAGAGAAGAGGATTTTCACTCATTTATTTCTCACTCAGTTCAATATTAAATTGAATAATCTCATGATCTGATTCTGATGTCTCATTTGAATTACTAAGTCAGTTTACAAGTCTTTTTTCTATCAGAATTTGTGATATGAAGATTAGATCTATAATAGATTTCTGTTTCATATCTTTTCTAAAGAATGTTTATTGATCAGACTTGTTAACTAAATCTATTAAATACTCAAAGATTCATTTAAACAGATTATCAGCTCTTACTGCTCTTTTATATGCTGAATTTCATCAGAAATGATATGCATTGAAATCTTCTACAATTATAGAGTTTCTTGATAAAGTTATGTTCAGAAATTCTCTATTAATTATTCAGATATTATTATTTTTCTTCAATAACTTTTCATTATAGATATTTATGAGCTGTATAGTATCAAACTCATTCTTTTTATCTATAATATCACTCATCAGAATATCAGAGTCAGACATGATATTAAATCTTAGATTAAATTAATATCTTAATCTCTTTCTTTTATAGATCACTACTCTTGACTTTATCTCAGACTTTTGAGATAGAAAGCAGTAGTAGCTTGAATGAGAAATGATATATTTTTACTCAGTATCAAAATTTAGCTTCTGAAGCAGTATAAAATTAACTTTTTATTCAAATGCAATTTGAAGATAAGAATAAATACAATTTGAGTTTCTATTTACATTGTTTTAAATAAATGTGATTTTTGAAGAGTTTTTAAACTTTTTTTATTATTTTTATTGTATATTCATACTAACAGAGAGTAGAGTAGAATGTAATCACTATTATCAGATAGTAGATTATAACTATTCTGAAAAGTAGAAATCTCAACTGCTTGTATTATATCTAGTTTATTATCAGAGTCATTTCTCAATTCTCTAATCTTAACAGAAGTTTGAGATTTCAAATTCTGTTTATATTTAGCTGAAGAATTGAAGTTTGAAGATTTAAATAGTTAAGAGTTTCTTCTTTTTAAGCTTACAGTTGTGAGTTTACTGACTTGACTATTCTCTTCAGTTCTAGATTTACTTTGAGCTTCATCTTTTCTTCAGTTCTTTTGAGTTCTTGAAGTAAACATACATTCTTTTGAGCTAGATACATGTTTTTCTTTACAATTAGAGCATTTAAGCAGAGTATATTAACATATTTCATCTCTTTTTGAGCATGTTTCACATTTATACTCACTAGTTTTATAATCTCTGACACAGAATGCATATTTTAAGTCTCTAAAATAGAAGATTACAAAGTATTCATATCTTTGACAGTTTGAACACTGTGTTTGAGCTTTGAGATTCATTCTTGAGTCTTTGTATTCATGAACTCTCATTTTCAAACCTGTTACTCTTACTTCAGAGATCTTTGACTGTTCAAGTGTCTTTGTATATACTAGAACAGAGACATTTCTTCTGCTTTATCTGAACTCAATTGAATTTAATCATACAGGCTTCTTTCTCAGTTGAATAGAGTTATATTCTTCTAATTTATTTTTGAGAAGTAGTATTTCTTCTTCACAGTCAAAAATTTCAACTGAAATATTATAAAGAATGAATTTATCTCACTTTTTATCTCTCTCAGATAGAATTATTATATTTAATAAAGATTCTACTGCTGATTTTCAGAGATTCTCATTCTCAATAAGAAATTCTGCACTGAATTCAGACATTGTAGTCAGAATAATAGAGTTTTCAAAGAAGAATGACTCAATTGAAGCTATAACTGATTTTTGAACTTTAATATCAGTCATTAACTGAGAAAAGAACTGCTGATTAATTTCATTTCTAATTCTGAAAATGAGATTTGAGTTTATCTTGTTTCTTTATAAGATATCTTAATTTGAGACTTTAAGAATAAGTCTTCTATTTCTGAAGATTTGAAAGTTTTTCTTCTTTTACATTCTTTTCTTCACTTTTCTATGAATAGATATATAAGTATTATTCTTCTCAGTTTTCTCAGAATTTTGAGCAGATTTCAAGATAGCAGGTTTAGAGATAGCAGATTCAGCTGCTTAAGCATATGTTTTCTTCTGATTTAAAGAAGAAGAAGAAGTAGAAAAAGAGAAAGAAGAGTAAGATGAGAAGTCAGTAATTGTACTAGAAATTTTCAATGTTTTTTGAACTATATTTGAAATTTCAAGTTTGAACTTGATCATCTTCTGTAGTTATCTAGTCTGAGTATGAAGAATTAACAGAACTTCTTCATTCATCTCACTTAGACACTGCTTTTCAAGAATCTTGCTTACTTTTTCAAGTTTCTATATTTTAAGAACTTGTTATTTCTCTATTTCTTCTTTCTTTCTTCTCTTCAGAATTTCAATCTCAGAAATAGTATTTGAGAAAGCATCTTTTTTCATATCAACTGAGTGTATTTTTGAACTCATTATTCTCACTCAATGAAAAGTTGATTAGACTATTTCAATTGAGATATATATTGAACTCTTTTGAAAAGTTGATCAGACTGTTTCAATTAAGAGATTTCTAAGTCTGTTTTCAATTGAAAAGTTGATCAGACTGTTTCAAAAGAAGAATAAAAGACTTTTATATATAAAACACCTGATTTTTTTCACACTAGTTCAGTAACTAGATTAGATTTTTGAAGAGAATCTAATAAACTAAAATTAATTTTTAAGATAAATCAATAAAATCTTTATAATCTCTTTCTTAAAATACAGTGAGAAAAAGTATGATATCAATTAATAATAAATCAGATAATATGACAGTTTTTGAGAGAAAAACTGATAAAAAATAAATCAATTTTTTACAGAGAAATTGATTAAAACTATTCAATTTTATTCTAAATAATTCAATTCTTCTCACATAACAAGTGTGCACTCAAATCAGTTAATAGAGAGTATAAAAAAGAATTAAGTATTAATAAAAGCTCTTCAGTCACTGAAAAAGTAATTCTTACTTAAAAGAATATAAAATTATGACAGAAAACAGCTCTGTTTTTAATTCTTTATAAGAATATTGTATAAAACTCAGAGAAAAACATCTTACTTTTTCAAGAGAAGTAAAAAACTATTTCTAAGATCTTTTTTTTTTTTTGCATTAACTGCTGCAGAAGAATGAGATAGAAACTACTAAGATATATACTACTGTATATCTTCTATCAAGACTTTTTCTCTTCAAAGTCTTGATATTATAGAGAATATAAGTCTGTTTCTATATAATAATATAAATATTGTCAGTGAGATGTAGAGAAACTGATTATTTATATCTTAAAATAGAAGACTTTATCAATGATTATATTAATATAGAGTTAATTCTCAAATTCAATAGAAATTAAGTATTGCTGTTCTCAATCTCTTACAGAATCTATTGAATATTAAGATATTAAAACTAGATTTAATATATCTCACTGTGCAGAGATCAAAGACTCAGTCAGATCTTGAGATATACTGATTTTATAGTTATTGTATCTGCTGATTATGTATTAAATACAGTTACTGAGGTATCTTTTTGTACTTTTCTGTCAGAGATGAGCCAGATTGAAAGAGGTGGTACAAGGGTGAGACTTAATGTAAAGACAGAGAGAGTTTTTCATAGAGAATGCACTTCAGATATGTCTGTTGATTATGTGCTTAATACTATTGTCAAGATATCTTTTTGTATTTTTCTGCTGAATGTGGGCCTGATTGAGAAGAGTGATATATGAGTGAGACTTGATGTTAATGTTTTGAAACATCAAAGATAGACAGAGTTTTTATAAAAGTTGCTTCTCAGATATCTTCACAATTACAGATCAGAGATCTTTCAAAATCAAGAAGATTGATGTATATGACTAGTTGTCTTTGTCTTACAATTTGTATGGCAATTTGGCCCGGGGTTGTGGTGTGGTAGGGGTGAACAGGGGATAATCCCACACAGGAGTTTTGAACAATGTCTGGTTCATGTTTGGCTGAGTAGCTCCACCACCACACGGGGTATGCGGTCAGCGTTGGGGTCAAAATGCTCATATGATCGAGGGCTTTTCGATGAATCTATCGGCGGGTTCTTATTCGAAAAATTGAGCGAGTTCGTGGTGAAGCGCTTGTTTGAGAAAGCAGTAATAGCTTGAATAAGAAATAATGTACTTTTACTCAGTATCAAAGTTTGATTCTTGAAGAAGTATAAAATCAACTTTTTATTTAAATGCAATCTGAAGATAAGAATAAATATAATTTGAGTTTCTATTTACATTGTTTTGAATAAATGTGATTTTTAAAGAGTTTTTAAACTTTTTTTATTATTTTTGTTGTATATTTATACTAAAAGAGATTGGAGATAAAGTAGAATTTAATTACTATCATTAGATAGTAGATTATAACTATTTTGAAAAGCAGGAATTTCAACTGCTTATATTCTTTTCAAATTATTAACAGAGTTATTTCTCAATTCTCTAATCTTAACAGATGTTTGAGAATTCAAATTCTGTTTATATTTAGCTGAAGAGTTTGAATTTAAGAATTTAGATAATTAAGAGTTTCTTCTTTTTAAGCTTATAATTGTAGATTTACTGACTTGACTATTATCTTCAGTTTTCGATTGACTTTGAGCTTCTTCTTTTCTTCAGGTCTTTTGAATTCTTGAAGTAAATGTGCATTCTTTTGAGCTAGATGCATGCTTTTTCTTACAGTTAGAGTATTTAAGCAGAGTATATTAACATATTTCATCTCTTTTTGAGTATATTTCATATTTATACTCACTAGTTTGATAATCTTTAACACAGAATTCACATTTTGAGTCTCTGAAATACAAGATCATAAAGTATTTATATCTTTGACAGTTTAAACACTGTGTTTATACTTTAAGATTTATTCTTGAGTCTTTGTATTTATGAACTCTTATTTTCAAATCTGTTACTCTTACTTCAGAGATTATTAATTATTCAAGTGTCTTTTATAGAAATTAGAATAGAGATATTTCTTCTGTTTTATCTCAATTCAATTGAATTCAGTTATACATACTTCTTTCTCAGTTGAATAGAATTGTATTCTTCTAACTTATTTTTAAGAAGTAGCATTTCTTTCTCACAGTTGAAAATTCCAACTGAAATATTATAAAGAATGAATTTGTCTTGCTTTTCATCTCTTTCAGATAGAATTATTGTGTTTAATAGAGATTCTATTACTGATTTTCAGATACTCTCATTCTCAATAAGGAATTTCATACTGAATTCAGACATTGTAGTTAGAATAATAGAAATTTCAAAGAAAGATGACTCAATTGAAGTCATAACTAATTTTTAACTTCAATATCACTTATTAACTGAGAAAAAAACTGCTGATTAATTTCATTTCTGATTTTAAAAATAAGATTTAAGTTCAGCTTTGTGGCGGGCTGCGCCCGATCAATCATATAGACTATTCTGTTATACTTCATAGATTCCTGCTGAAAGCTCCGATTCTCGGTCACTGATTCTCAGTCAAAAACCTACAGAATTTCTATTCTTTCACTCTGAAGCTTCACCGCATACATCACTACATACACATATAAATATTCACTTCAATCACTGATTCTCACACTTTCTCTTTCTTTTTCTTTTCTAACATTTTTCACTTTGTTATATAAGATCTATATATTATACTGATCTATTCAGTGTAGGCCTCTTACACTTGAAAAATATTCATCATCTTCTTATTAGAAATGATTACTTATCAAGATATCTAAACACATAACAATGTGTAAGAAATAGAGACATGAACAATCAGTTAAGTGAATATCAAGTTCTCAGATAGAAGCTTACTTATCAGTCACTCTGATCTCATAACAAGATCTTACAAAGAGAATAAGATCTTACAAAGAGAATATTAGTGAAAGACCTGAGAGTTCTGATACAGATATATAAGATATTTATACAATTATACTTCTTTCAATTCCACAGTTATTACACATTCAATGAATAACATGTCTTCTAATAATATGAAAGAACTCTTGAATACAAGCATAGATACAGTATCACAATGACTCTGAGCAATATTGAAATTACAATAATAATAAATAGCTGATATGCATGCAACTCAATAATGTCAATATGAAAAGATTTAATAATTATCTCAACAAGAAATCTCTACATAGACAATTTCAACACTGACAGAATTGAATATGAATACAATATGAACACTGAAGAAATGCTTAAATACTTTTATATATTTTAATACTTCTGATCTCACTCTCTACTCATCATGAAGATTGAAAATGCTTATGAAACTAAGTGTAGATGAAGATATCATCAGTTCATTAATCAATCAAGATTGATATATTAATGAACAATTGAAGAATCACATAAAACAGAAGTTTCATTCATGAATGAAAGCAAGTGAATCAGCATTGTAAACATCTGATAGTATTATTAAATATCTTGATATTCTGTTCTGAGACACTGCTATGCAATAGAAAGTATTAGATAGATTACAGAGTATCTGACAGAGAAACATTTCTCTCATAACATTCATTTCTGACTTTGACATCAAGATTCTAGAAGCAGATAATCAATCTTGAGAGAATTAAATGAAGATTAGTATGCTTAAGAAGATATTAACTTTCAAACTCTTACAGACTCTTATAAGTATAAACAAAGACTTAACTTATGAAGATTTCTGCATACAACTTCAGACATTAAATGACTGTCTTATCAAGCTCAAGAGTATACAGAACAGTGATTGAAGATATTATATCTCAGTCACTTATACATTTGTACTGAGAACTAACAATAATGACGCAGATATCATGAACTGAGTAGATATAAATATCTATATATAAGTAAGAGTCTCTGCTGTCTGAATAGACTTCTGAGTTTCTGAGATCACTTCTGAAGAAGTCACTGATCAATATTAATAAGAGATATATATCAATTGTAACTGATCAGAACACATCACTTTCAACTACTAATCAGCTCATATATCTTCTCATTTAAAAGAAAGATCAATATTAGCAGTCTGTATCAATCACATTGCATTGAAGAAAGATTCAGAAGATAACTATGAGAATACTCTAATGAAACAGAAAAAAGATTAGCTTCTGTTCAAATTCATAAGTAGAAGCTTGAAGAGATTGAACAACAATGATTTAAAGAGAAAATGATAATAAATGTGATTCTTATATCTACTGTGATAGAAAATATATATAATATGAAAGTCATGATAGACAGTGATCTATGTTATTATACAATAATTAAATTTTCAGTTGTAAGATGTTATAATCTTCAGCATATCTTCTTATTAAAACCTCAACTCCTCACAGAATTTGATGATTCAAAGAATATTCACACTTATTACATGATAAAACTAAACATAGATGTTGAAGAACATTAATATAAAGATACTTATGTATATAAAGTTGATAATCTTGACTATAATCTTATACTAGAGATTGTCTAACTATCTAAACAAGACATCTTGTTAGATGCTTAAAACAGAAGCTTAATATTCTCTAACAATAATAGAATTCATAAAGATAATATTTACAAGACTATGAATCTTATACAGATCTCTGTCAATGCTTATAAAATACTCTGAAAAAGAAGTCGTTGATAAAATCACTGACAAAGTCACTAATAGCAGAATTATATATCAATCTATTTCATCAGTCTGACTAATATTAAGAAAGCTCTAGAGAAGTTATCTTATACTATAATAACAGATTCTTATATAAAACTCTCTTAATAATATCATGAATATCTAGATATCTTCTGATAAGATAATATTATAAATATACCTCTCTTACAAGACTCAGAAGTAGATCACAGTATCAAGTTAGAAAAGAAGAATAATAAGAACTCTGAGTTATCATAAGACTCTCTTTATAATATGTCTCAAGATAAACTTCTTCTTCTTTGAAAGACACTTAATGATCTGTTGAATAAGAGATTTATATGTATTAGCAACTCTTCTGCTGCAGCTTCTATTCTCTTTGTAAAGAAATCAGATGAAAAACTCTAATTCTGTGTGAACTATCAAGATCTGAACAGATTGATAAAGAAGAATTATTATTTCTTATCTCTCATCAATGAAACTCTAGCATGTATCAGATAAGCTTAATAATTTATAAAGTTAGATATCATCACTGCATTTCATAAGATTCATATTATTAAAGAAGATGAATAACTTACAGTATTCTAAACACATTATAATCTCTTTGAATAAGTAGTCACACTCTTTGAACTGACTAATACTCTCAGTATATTTCAGAAGTATATTAACTGAGCACTTCAAGATTTTCTTGATAAGTTTGTATCTGTATATATAAATAACATTCTCATCTTTATCAATGAATTCAGAAAGAAATATCAAGAATATATACAGAAAGTATTATAATAATTATAGAAAGCAGAATCATCAATAGATATTGATAAGTGTGATTTCAAAGTTAAGAGTATAAAATATCTAGATTTTATTATAGAAGCTGATAAGAGAATTCAAATAAATTCTGAGAAGATCTCTGTCATTCTTGAATGAGAAGCTTCATATACTGTGAAAGATATACAAAGCTTCATCAGATTTGCTAACTTCTATTAGTAATTTATATAAAACTTCTCAGATATTACAAGATTACTTATAGAACTTATTAAGAAGAACTCAGTATTTCAGTGATCAGTGAACATCAAAGCTGTATTCATATAGATAAAGAAGATGTTCATTAATATCTCTCTACTAATAATATTTAATTCTGATTATAAGATAGTTATTAAAGCTGATTTCTCTAGCTATATCACAGAAGAAGCTATATTACAATATAATAATAAAGATATCTTATAATTATATATCTTTATATCTAAGAAACTGAGTTCTGCTAAATGCAATTACAAGATCTATGATAAGAAACTTCTTATAATTATACACTATCTAGAAGAATAAGACTCTGAACTTCAAAGTATCTTTAAATTTAAGATAATTACAGATTATAAGAATTTCAAGTATTTCATAATTACTTATAAGCTTACTAAACATCAGATATAATAATCTGAGCTATTAAGCTATTTTCATTTCACTATACACTATCATCTCAGCAGTCAGAACTCAATGATAGACACTCTCTCATGATAAGAGTAAGATATATCATTCAATGTAACAGATATACATTGAATGAATCAAGAACACTGACTCTTAAATCTGAAGATATTAGTTAATTATGATAAGATTACTTATAACACTATATACACTTCACTGATTAGAACATCTTCTGAATCTACACTGAATGAATTATAATATATAACAGCTTAAACTAATAAACTTCTTTAAGTACTCATTCAAGCAGTATATCAAGAAGTACTCTGATTCCTCTCAGAACTATATATAAGAATTAATATCTTAGAATACTTAATGAATGATATAACACTCTGTAATTTTATAAACAATACTGAATTTCTCACTCTGAACTCTTATACACTCAGATAATACAAGAGATGCATGATTCTTGTATAATCAGTCATTCAGATTATGAATAACTATATTAAATAATCTCTTAAAAGTTCTACTGATCTGAGATATTAAACAGTATCAGATGTTTTATTCAAAACTGCAATCATTATTCTTTTATCATTATATAAAAGAACTGTAGAAAGTATCTGCTGAAACTGCTTAATATCTCTGATAGAATTTGATAAGATGTGATAATTAACTTCACTATTAATCTCTCTAAGAGCAAGAATTGTAGAAATGTTCTAATCATTATAAACTGATTAAATAAAGATATAATATTGAAATTTTGTAATAAGATGAATACTGAACAAGTCACTGAAGTCTTTCTACAGAGTCTATTCTATCAGATGCATGAATTATCAAGATCTATAGTATCAGATCAAGATTATCAATTCATAAGCACTCTCTGAATAAGAATCTGTCAAGTTCTTAAGATTATATACTATTTATCAACTATCTATCACTCTGAGATCAATGATGCATCAGAATAGATAATTCAGACTGTAAAGAATTATCTTTATAAGTTCTGTAATTACTTATAAGATGATTGATATAATCTTCTTCTATATACAGAGATCACTATCAACAGTTAAGATACTGTCTTAATAGATATAAACTCATTCTTTCTTATACACAGTTATTATATGAAAGTGTTGAATCTTCTAAAGATTACACAGTTCACACTGAATCTTCACAGTTCAATTCAGATTACTGATAATATAGTGATAAAGCTCTGAGATACGCATAACTGAGTGAAAGCCTTTATAGTAAGTACTAAACAAAATTAAGTAGATTAAATTAATATTTGACAAGATTCTGCAGAGCAGTATAAGATTGAAGATCTTATATAGTTGAATCTTAGACATATACAGATTACATGTTCATCTCATACATTGAATTATCATCATATAAAATACACAGTGACAGAAGTTCTAGACAGTTACAATTATTATCTTAATACTTCATCAGAGATTTATAATGTATTTTATACAAGCTTGCTTCACTGCACTATCATCAATTCATTCTCTTCTTAACTGACTTTCAACTGACAGCTGCCAGAGATTATAGAAGAAGATAATAAACTTGAGTGAGAGATTGAGAATATTCTTAATAAGAGATCTCACAGCTGTGACTGATAATATCTTGTAAAATACATCAGCTATAATTATCTAATCTGAACTCTGAGTTCTGCATTATCTGAGGTCACAGTTCTTGACTGATGAGAACTACATATAATCAGAGAAGAGAGAGACTAATATAGCAGACTGTGTCTGATTAATTATATAGACTATTTTATTATACTTCATAGATTTCTGCTGAAAGCTTCAATTCTCAGTCATCAATTCTCAGCTGAAAATCTACAGAATTTCTATTCTTTCACTCCGAAGCTTCACTGCATACATCATCACATACACATATAAATATTCACTTCAATTGCTGATTTCTGCACTTTCTCTTTCTTTTTCTTTTCTAACATTTTTCACTCTGTTATATAAGATCTATATATTATACCGATCTATTCGGCGTAGACCTCTTACAAGCTTATTCTTCTGCAGAATCTCTCTATTTAAGACTTTGAGAATAAGTCTTCTATTTCTGAAGATTTAAAAGTTTTTCTCTTTTTACATTTTCTTCTCTTCTTTCTTATGAAGAGAAGTATGAGCATTTTTCTTCTAAGTATTTTCAGAATTTCAAGCAGGTTTTGAAACAGTAGATTTAGAAACAGCAGATACTGCTGTTTGAGTATATGTTTTTTTCTGATTTAAAGAAGAAAAAGAAGAAGAAGAGTCAGTAATTATACTAGAAATTTTCATTGTTTTTTTAACTGTATTTGAAATTTCAAGTTTGAACTTAATCATCTCCTGTAGTTGTTTAGCCTGAGTATGAAGAATTAACAGAACTTCTTCATTCATCTCAATCAGACACTGTTTTTCAAGGATTTTACTAACTTTTTCAAGTTCTTGTATTTTAAGAACTTGTTATTTCTCTATTTCTTCTTTCTTCTCTTCAGAATTTTGATCTTAGAAATAGTATCTGAGAAAGCAACTTTTTCTACATCAACTAAGTGTATTTTTAAACTCATTTTACTTACTCAATGAAAAGTTGATCAGACTATTTCAAAGAAAGAATGTGTGGCGTGCTTCCGCTCTCTATTTAAGTTAATTCTCTATTCAACTCTAGCTTCTGCTTCATCTCTTTCTGTTTTCTAAAGCTTTTACTTCTACCTTCTCTCTCTGTTCTTCTCTTCATATGTGATTGCTTCTTCTATGAGAGCTTCTACTTCTTCTCTACAGACTCTCTGTTCTTCTCTTTATATGCAATCGCTTCTTCTATGAGAGTTAATTTCTATAAAACAATCACTGTATATATAGAGGTGTACACTCATCTCTCATCTTTTAGAGAATCAGATATGTTTTTATTCTTATATCTGACTCTACATAGCAGTGTATGCTATAATTTGATAACATGTCTTATTAAGAATTAAGTTCTTCTAGCCTCTTTAGCTTCTGCTTCACTCTTGATATATATAGCACTGATGATTGAACTGAGCTGCAGATATCAAGAATTGACTAGCTAGTAATCAGTCTGATTAGTTATTCTACTTTCTTTCAACACTGCAGCTAGTGATTAATCTAGCTTGTAATCATTTAACTGTTCTATCTTCTTCAGTACTGCAGCTAGTGATTGATCTAATCTGCAGTTGTTTAAATCTACTTCATTCAACACTACAGCTAGTTATAGATCTAGTTGATAGTCATTTAAGCATCTTCTGCTTCAGAATGTCATAGCACTAGTGATCAGTCTAGATTATAACTACAGTTGTGATAAACTTATCTTATTCACATTCTTATATGAGTTTATCCGTTCTGTTATAACAATGAAGCAGAATAAATGAATTACTCAGAGTAGCTTCTATCAGTTACTTCTTTCTACTGAACTGAATAAGCCTGTCAGTGAAATTGAATGACTCACTTGAGAATTCACTTGATGAACTAAACTCAGAATGAACTTACTTATAAGCAATGACTGAAAAGCATGCTATTATAATTATGAAAGTCTGATGAAATACAGATAGATAGTATAAGAGTGTCAAGAGTCAACTGATACTGTATATAGACTGGCCGCCAGAATCATGAATTTCACGTTTGATCTCATTTGATCTAGTCCCATACATTTCTTGGCGTGAATCCCGCTAGGACTAGTCATTAAAAAAACATGCAAAGTGACTATATATCAGATCTTAAAATGGAATCATGACTTGAAAAAAATGAGAAAGTGGTTCCATTTGATCCCATTTAATCCCATTCTTGGCATAAAGTTACTATTTTTAGATATTTTAAGGTTTTTTTTAGACTATTTTTAATTTTGTAAAAAGTAATGCTTTTTGGTAATGCTCAAATGAGATTTAAAGTCATTTAAAGCAATAAAAATAATTTAAATTGAGAAGTGAAAATCATGATCTCATTTGAAAAATGTGACAAGAGTAGACAGTAAGTCTCACTGAGACAGTATGAAACTACTATCTAATGTTAAAACTGTGTAATGAGATCAGTCGAATTGGTAATGAGACTATCAAAAAATCTGGTCCTGGTCCCAGACATGATCACACGGTCAGTCTAACTGTATAATTATATCAAAGTGAAAGATATTCTTATGAGTGTATTAGTTAGATGTTATAATAATATAAAAGCAGTTCTTAACTCTGCTTCAGTAGTGAAATGAAAGAATGTCATTGATCTCTGATTACAGGCCTTCTATACAGATGTTATGAAGAATACTAAGAAGAGAGATTCAATAGCCTCAAGCTTTTATGAATTTAACTGTCAGAATCACACTTCTTCTGATAAAGCAGTAATACTAGATATAATTGAGAAGTTAGAACAGCTAGAAGCTCAACTGACTCAATAAGAGAGTAAGCTCAATGAATATAAATATCAGCTTAATCAGTGAAAGAAGCAGTTGAACAAGTATACTGCTCTTGTTAATAAATGTGTTAACAAACTTCAAGAGAATCTCAAATGATTGACAGATGAAAGAAGCAGATTGATAGAAGTATGAACTAGCTTTTAGACTGAGAAAGTCATGCTCATCACTCAAAGGCAGGAGCTGAATCATCATTAGTAGATGAACTGTTCAGCTTAGATTGACAGAACAGATATTAGACCTGATAATCTTCTCACTGAGTCTGTACAGCAATTAGATATCTTCTTTAAGAAAGGCTTCAAATCATCTTCTAGAATTTGATGAATGTCAGCAATTTCATGAGAATTGCATGATACTGAAGATAGAATGCACTGTCATAATCTAATAAGAGATAGAATTAATCTTCTCAGAGAAGCTGACACTGCATATTTTACTTATAACTCAGAGAGAAGCTGAATACATAGAAGTTAGATACTTACTTATGACAATCTTGATCTTCTGCTTGATAGTGAACCCTGTTCATCTGCACGAAGTGATGATAGATCAGTGAGATTATAAGCTGACAATGTCATGCTATTCAACTCAGTGAAAACAGATGTAATAATATTTATCAGTCACTTGAAATTCATTGCCACACAGAAGAGAGACAATGCGGTTCTTTGCATATTCTCTCTATGTCTGAAGAGTCAGGCATTAGAATGACATAACAGTCTGTCTACTGAAATGAGAAAAAATATAAGTGTCTCTCTCTCTATCACTGTTGATGAGTTAAAACACAAGTTCCAGCTATTGAAAGAGAAAGCTTGAATGAAAGCTCATTTTCTGTGTTTTTTCTTTGAGAAGTCAGATGAACTACTTCTGATATTATACATGTTATGAAAGATTAACTTACTGTGAGTCACTGCAATGTCTGATGTTATATATCTTATAAAAGATTAACTTACTATGAGTCACTGCAATCTCTGATCTCATTATGATAAAGAAGCTTCTGTGAGAAGATTTAAAGTTCAATCTTTTCTTAATCACACTGCTTATTTTCACTGAATGATTGAATAACTTCTGATAATGAATTAGAGATAATAAGTCAGCTGCCTGATACATCTGAACTGATTGAAAGACTCAATTCACTGACTACATGCATAGTTTCAGATGTTTTAAACAGAATAACAACTGCTGTCTGTATTACATCTCTCTGTCTAAGTAGACAGAGACTACAAAGCTGTCTGTGTCTGTCACAAAGACAGCAGTGATTCTCTCAAGTGCTCTTATAATAAGTAAGTTACTGATTCAGTGTATAACAGAAGAAGAAAGACTGCTGATATCTGCAGCAAAGTGCTACATCTGTAAAGACTCTTATTACACTAACTACTGCCTTAAAAAAAGAGAAGAACAGTGATTATCTGATGAATTAAGTTGAACTGAAGAGTACTAAGAAAGATGATGATAAGCTGCTGAATCTAGATCTCAGTCTAGATTTTAACAGTGCCCCGGTGGCCGAATGGTTAATGCGGCCACCCGGTAACACCTTGGCGTGGGAAATCAAGGCGCGTGGGTTCGAAACCCGCAGGGGATACATTAAATCCGGAACTCAAGCACCTCAGGTTCCTAATAAATACAGGGGTGTACAAATCGCTTCAATGAATTGCTCTATGTTCCTGGGCTGAGAAGTTATTATCACATGTATCTAATTGTCACTTCTTTGTATTTTCCTATGTTCTTGTTATCTTGGCATGGTCTCAACACCTGTATTTCCTTCTATATAATCAACACTTAACCTGTATTTAACATCACGCAAGGACTCATCATAAGCTCCGCTTGCATATGAGTATAATGGAAGAAGAATAATAATAATAATAATAGATTTTAACAGTAAGTCAGAAAAATAATCAGTGAGACAGATACTGAGAGACTTATTTTATCTATGAATATTCTCTCAGATAATTATCTGAACATCTTTAATACTGATATATATGTGATTGCAGTTAGACTGGCCGCCGGGACCATAAATTTCACATTTGGTCTTATTTGATCTGGTTTCATACATTTCTTGGCGTGAGTCTCATCAGGACCAAGTCTCAAAAAAATCTGAAAATGAATCATTTCTGAGAGAAATGATGTGAAAAATGACTAGATTTAATTCAAGAACAGTGAAATGAGAGTAATTTCTCAGAATAAACTGTGAAAGATAATTATTCTTTCAAAATCAGAATGAGACTGAGACTGAAGATTAAAATCAGTCTTATTCAGTTCATTCAGTGATTGCTTATATAATCAGAATTTGATAATAATTATTAATAACACTCATGAAACAACTAAATATATTCTTGTATAAGTTTATTCTTCACTTTCTTATGAAAACTACACTTCTCTGATATACTGTGATCAGAGATATTAAACTATCTGATAATTCTATGTTTTATAATTATAAGTTTCTTAATTATTTCTTCTTATAATTGTTCTCAGTGATAGTGATAAATATCTCAACTTGAGTTGAACTTTTACTTCATTCTTATCTCTGTCAATGAAATTGTCAGAATATCATATATTATTAATACAACAGTTGAATATATACTCTTAATAATTTTTCATAACTCTAGAATTGATTTGATGTGTAAATTTGTCAGATTATCTTGAAAATAGTGATTAAATTCAGTTTTACAAGTATGTAGTTTTGCCTGATTTTCAGTTATAATCAATGTATGTAAGTTCTGTTTCAAAGTTAGTATTATAGTTCTATATAATATAAAGTATTACTAAAGATCATTACTTACTAGAGAATTGTATTTCACTGTCTTTATATCTTGAATATCTGCTTATTCAAATCTCTGATAGTTGACATTATAGTAGTCTCAGACTAATTTAATATATAAGTCTCATTTCTTCTCTGTTCAATCTTGAGAAGTGTAGATATTAACTTGATAGAAGAAATCTAGTAGAGCTGCTACAGCATAATACTCTGTAAAAGATTGTTCAGTTTTGCTGTAGTAATATACTAGTTTATTTCTTACAGTAATAATAGCCTGTGCTATAGCATTATCTCAGACTGAATTTCTTTTTAAGTGATTCAACTGCTTCTTAAGATGAGTAAATAAACTGTTATACACTCATCAGACTGACTGCAGTATTGATATATAAGTGATTGAGACTGTCTTTGTTATCTTATAAAACTGAAACAGTAAATCAATCATATATTTCAACTGAGTTCACTTCATATCAGAAAGTTTTAATATCTGAATCTTTTCTTAATCAGAGTGTTACACTCAATGATCAATCATCTGATGCAATTGAAGAGTCTGAACAGTTATCTTATATATTGAACTTCATCATATTCTAACATTCTGTATCATATTCAGTGATGTGACTGATTTGTTTATTTATTAAATATCATGAAATCATTATTATTGTTTAGAGAAGATACAAATTATATTAGCAATGTTTTAAATCTGTGATATTTAAATTATTAGTCAATCTATTCAAAATTAACAGTAGTGTTATTAAAAAGTGTTATTAAAAAGCAATATTAAAAAGTATTATTAAAAAACATTATCTTTTGTAAAGTGAATGTAAAAGTTACTTGAGTAATTACTTTCATTTCATTCTCATCTCAAGAATCAGTCATCTCATTATTCTTCATCTCAATGTTAAGATTCTTTATCAGTGTTTACATTACAAGTTAAATCACATGAACAATGCAGAGAATATGACCTTGTTTATCATTTCAGAAATGCAAAGTCAATTTTTACTCTAAGCTCTTCATTATTATTATTATTATTCTTTCATTATACTCATATGCAAGCGGAGCTTATGATGAGTCCTTGCATGATGTTAAATACAGGCCAAGTGTTGATTATACAGGAGGAAATACAGGTGTTGTGAAAGATGTATGAAGCTTCATTGAATTTACTAACTTCTATCAGTGATTTATATAAAACTTCTCAGATATTATAAGATCACTTATAGAACTTACTAAGAAAGACTCAATATTTCAATAATCAGTAGACACTAAAGCTGCATTTATATAGATGAAGAAGATATTTATTAATATCTCTCTGTTAATAATATTTGATTCTGATTATAAGATAGTTATTAAAGCTGATTTCTCTAGCTATATCATAGAAGAAGCTATATTATAACATAATAATAAAGATATCTTATAATTATATATCTTCATATCTAAGAAACTGAGTTCTGCTGAATACAACTATGAGATCTATGATAAGAAACTACTTACAATTATATACTATCTAGAGGAATAAGACTCTGAACTCTAAAGTGTCTTCAAATTTAAGATAATCACATATTATAAGAATCTTAAGTACTTCACAACTATCTGTAAACTTACTGAATAATAGATATGATGATCTGAGTTCTTAAGCTGCTTTCATTTTACAATATACTATTATTCTAACAGTTAGAACTCAATGACAGATGTTCTCTTATAATGAGAGTAAGATATATTATTCAATATAACAGATACTCACTGAATGAATCAAAAGCACTGACTCTTGAATTCAAAGATACTAGTTAATCAAGATAGAACAGCTCATGACACTATATATACTTCTTCAATTAGAACTGTCACTGATATCTCAACTTCTTCTAAACCTATATTAGATGAACTATGATATACAGCAGCTCAAATTAATGAACTTCTTCAAGTACTCACTGAAGCAGTATAATAAGAAGCACTCTGATTTTCCTCAGAACTATGTATAAGAACTGATATCTCAGAATATTCAATTGATAATAATAATACTCTACAATTTCATAAACAATGCTGAATCTCTCACTTTGAATTCTTACACACTCAGATAATGCAAGAGATGCATAACTCTTGTATAACTAATTATTCAGGTTATAAATAACTATATTAAATAATCTCTTAAGAGTTCTACTAACCTGAGATATTAAACAGCATCAGATATTTTATCTGAAACTGTAACTATTATTTCTTTATTATCTTATGAAAGAACTGTAAAAAAGACCTGCTAAAATCACTTAATATCTCTGATAGAATCTGATAAGATGTGATAATTAACTTCACTATTAATCTCTCTAAGAGTAAGAATTATAGAAATATTCTGATTATTATAAACTAATTGAGTAAGAGTGTAATATTGAAACTCTGTGATAAGATGAATACTGAATAAATCACTGAAGCTTTTCTAAGAAGTCTATTCTATTAAATATATGAATTACTGAGATCTATAGTATCAGATTAAGACTGTTAATTTATAAGCACTCTCTGAATAAGAATCTGTCAAGTTCTCAAGATTATATGTCATTTATTAACTATCTATCACTCTGAGATTGATGATACATTAGAATGAATAATTCAGACTGTAAAGAATTATCTTTATAAGTTCTGTAATTACTTATAAGATAATTGATATAATCTTCTTCTATACACTGAAGTTGCTATCAATGACTGAGATGTTATTTCAACAGATATAAGCCTGTTCTTTCTCATACATAGATATTACATGAAAGTACTGAATCTTCTAGAGATTATACATTTCACACTGAACTCTCACAGTCTGATTCAGATCATCAATAATATAGTAATAAAACTCTGAGATACTTATGATTGAGCAGAAGCCTTCATGATAAGTATTAAACAGAATTAAGAAGATTGAATTAATATTCACTGAGACTCTGCTGAGTAATATAAGATAGAAGATCTGATATAATTGAATCTTAAGAATATATGAATTATATGCTTATCTCACACACTGAATTATTATCATGTAAAGTATAAAGTGATAGAAGTTTTAGACAGTTATAACTACTGTCTTAATATATTATCAGAGATTCATAATATCTTTTATACAAGCTTGTTCTGTTACACTGTCACTGATCTGTTCTCTTCTCAACTGACTTCTGACTGACAGCTGCCAGGGATTATAGAAGAAGATAACAAACTTGAATAAGAGATTGAAAATATTCTTGATAAGAGACCCTGCAGTTATAGCTGATAATATCTTATGAAATGAGTTAACTATGATTGTCTGATCTGAACTCTGAGTTTCATATTATCTGAGACTGCAGCTCTTGACTGATGAGAGCTATGTATAATTAAGAAAGAGAGAAGAGACTAATATAACAGACTGTGTCTGATCAATTATATAGACTATTCTGTTACACTTCACAGATTTCTACTACTCTGATTCTCAGTTGCTGATTCTCAGCTGAAAATCTACAGAACTTCTATTCTTTCACTCTGAAGCTTCACTGTGTATGAAAACCTCTATTCTTTCACTCTGAAGTTCCACTGTGTACATCACTGCATACGCGTATAAATATTCACTTCAATTACTGATTTTCACACTTTCTCTTTCTTTTCTTCTCTAACATTTTTCACTTTGTTATATAAGATCTATAAATATTATACCGATCTATTCAGCGTAGGCCTCTTACAGATAGTTAGTATAAGTGTTATATTCTTACTGTGTTCATTTGTTATCTGCAGAGATAATCATATATTTCTTAAATTACTTTTAACTCTTCATATAAGACTAATATGATATAGAAGCTATTTTTTCACAGATCTGCAGAATAACAATATCTTAATTAATGAAATTCTTAGAATTGATAATCTGTGAAGTGATTAGCTCATCATTATTCATTTATCAGTGTAACTTTTACTTAATGAATAACTATCTTAACTTCTTAATCAATCACTGACTGAGTAAAATAAAAAATTCATGATTGATAAATAGTATCTTCTTACTATATTTTGTAAGTCTTTCAATGATTGAGATGGCATCTGCAAGCCTCTTCACAGTCAGGTTCTGCATAATTGACATACTCAGATAAGTAAGCTTATTATTCTTGCAGAAGTACAAGTCAGTCTTGTTATTATAATATAGATATCTTATATATATTATATCATACAGTTAAGATATCTAATCACTCTCAATGTTCTTCTTTCACTCTGACTTTCTTAAAACATTGTCACTCAGAGTTTCATGCTGCTTCTGACTAGTTCTTTAGTACTTCTTATTCTCTTCTATTAGTGATAGTTCTTCTGTATCTGTATCTATCTGTTCAGCTTTCACTTTTAATTGTACTTATAACTCTTCATTATCTGCAGCTTCTACTACAGTCTTCTGAATCTCTCTCTTCTTATTTATCTCAACATCTTCTTCTGAAAACTAGTATGTGAACAGTCATGACTTTTTCAAATAAGTAAATAATGTTATAAGCTTTTATATCTCAGTCTTAAATTCTTTCTAACTCTTCAAGCTTTTATCATGTAATTTATCTATTAACTCTTCTACAGCAGCATCATGCAGCCTAGCTAATTGATAATAAGATATCACTGTCTTTTCCTTATCTTAGCTTTTGACTGCTTTATATGTGAAAAGATAAGATGATAGTATTGAAAGCTCATCTTCAAAGTTACTAGAATTGAAGATTTCTGACTCACTCTCTATTCAGAATTCTAACTCTTCACTCTCATTATCTTCTTTTATCTCATTCTTGCCTGTCTTCTCTTGATCAGTCTTCTTACCTGTCTTCTTATCTGTCATCTCACCTGTCTTCTCTTCTCTATCACTTATATGAAGAAGGACATCACACTTCTTCTAACTTAATAACTGAAATAATTTCTCTAAGATTAAGGTCTTTTTCATTATACTCACTGCATCTGTCTTTATAACTGTTAACTTCTTCTTAAGACTTATTATTTCTGTAGTCTAATCTTTTATATATTGCAATTTTCACTAGTTCTGCTATATTCTTGTCAAAATTTTCATCTAACACATGATAGCAAAATGATGTGAGAAATAAGAGAAGAATGAGGGAGAAGTAATCATAATATATATATTAATACAATTATTCATCTACATAATTTCAGTCTTCTGATCTCTATTATTCACAGAATCTTCTTTCTGTTATAATAAAACTTCTACTCTCATCTATCTCATCAAAGAATTCTCTCTTATTCAAGCTTCTTACAATTTCTTTACAATGTCTTTCTTTTCTTACAGCTGTTTTTAGATTGAAGAGCTTTTATCTCTTCTTTATCATTTCTTTTCAAGTCATTCTTATATCTTTTACTTTTTATATGAATAAACAATTCTTACATCTGATCACTTTTTATATGAATAAAGTAATTCTATCACTCAGTCTTCTCTTTCTACAATATCTACAGTGTATGTAAATAAATTAGTACTTCTGAACACTGTTTATCTTTTTAAGCCTAGTATCTGTGATATCTGTTATTTTCTTTCAATGTTATTTTTTCTTCTCTGTGAATATATTCTTTCAGATAAAGAGACTGTGATATACTTCTATTCTCTATGTAAGTCAATTCTCTATTCAACTCTAGCTTTTACTTTATCTCTTACTGTTTTCTGAAGCTTCTACTTCTATCTTCTCTCTCTGTTCTTTTCTTCATATGTAATCACTTCTTCTATGAGAGCTTCTGCTTCTTCTCTACAGACTCTCTGTTCTTCTCTTCATATGTGATTACTTCTTCTATGAGAGTTAATCTCTATAAAACAATCACTGTATATATAGAGGTGTATACTCATCTCTCATCTTTTAGAGAATCAGATGTGTTTTTACCCTTATATCTAACTCTACGTAGCGGCGCACGCTACAGAATAAAAGACTTTTATATATAAAACACCTAGACTGACCGTGTGACCGTGTCTGAGATGAGGACCAGATTTTTTGATAGTCTCATTATCAATTCAACTGATCTTATTACACAGTTTTAACATTAGATAGTAGTTCTATACTGTCTCAGTGAGACTTACTGTCTACTCTTATCACATTTTTCAAATGAGATTATAATTTTCACTTCTCAATTTAAATTATTTTTATTGCTTTAAATAACTTTAAATCTCATTTGAGTATTATCAAAAAGTGTTACTTTTTAAAAAATTAAAAATAGTTTAAAAAAAACCTTAAAATGTCTAAAAATAGTAACTTTATGTCAAGAATGAGACTAAATGAGATCAAATGAGATCAGTTTCTCATTTTTTTCAAGTCATGATTTCATTTTAAGATCTGATATATAGTTACTTTGCATAATTTTTTAATGACTAGTCTCAGTGAAATTCATGCTAAGAAATGCATGAGATCAGATTAAATGAGATTAAATATGAAATTCATAATTTCAGCGGCCAGTCTAAAAACACCTGATTTTTTTCACACTAGTTCAGTAACTAGGTTAGATTTTTAAAGATAATTTAATAAACTAAAATTAATTTTTAAGATAAATTAATAAAATCTTAAAATAAAGAATTAAATAACAGATTTCTTTTCTCTTTATAGTAATAAAGAATTTTTTCTCATTAAAATTTTTATAAATATAAAGGGTTTTTAATAAGTACTCTTATAATACTAACTCTGATTTTATAAAATTATTTAATAAAAAACTTTCACAGATGAAGTTTTAAAAAGAGAAAAATATATAAGAAATCTCACTTTGTACAGATTTTTTATCTTTATTTCAATTTCTTATATAATTAATAAAATTAACAGCTCTTAATTATATATGATTAGACTGACTGTGTGACTGTGTCTGTGACTAGAACCAGATTTTTTAATAGTCTTATTATCAATTCAACTGATTTCATTACACAGTTTTAACATTAAATAGTAGTCTTATACTGTCTCAGTGAGACTTACTGTCTACTCTTATCATATTTTTCAAATAAGATCATAATTTTCACTTCTCAATTTAAATTATTTTTATTGCTTTAAATGACTTTAAATCTCATTTAAGTAATATTAAAAAGTGTTACTTTTTAAAAAATTAAAAATATTCTAAAAAAAACCTTAAAATGTCTAAAAATAGTAACTTTATGCTAAGAATGAGACTAAATGAGATCAAATGAAATCACTTTCTTATTTTTTTCAAGTCATGGTTTCATTTTAAGATCTGATATATAGTCACTTTACATGTTTTTTTAATGACTAGTCTCAGTGAAATTCACATCAAGAAATGTATAAGATCAGATTAAATGAGATTAAATGTGAAATTCATGATCTCAGCAGTCAGTCTATATACAATTATATAGACTGAAGTTTATAATTATTATTTATAACTTAATTTAAATACTATTATATATTTAATTTTTACATTTATTTTTTTACTGTGAATACTTCTAGTAATTATTAGTATATATTTCATTAAGCTGTCAATCTCTGAATAATTACCTGCAAGTACTTATTCTTACATATTGAGAACTGCTTAAGAAGTTTACATTTTATCAAAGTAATAACTTAAATAATATATTCTGTCTCAGTTTAATCTAGCAGATAATTTGATTTTGAATATATAGTTTAAATGCTTCATCTCTGACTGTCATCAGAGACTTAAGATGGTATAGATATAAGAAAGCATGAAAACTTTGTACGTAATAGTATAACAGCTCTGTATAATCTTTAAAACTCACAGTATATAATTGAATTGAATTGAATTGAATATTCTGTATTATATTTAATAATGTGACTGATTTATTTATTTATTAAATATTATGAAATTATTACTATTACTTAAAAAAAATATAAATTATATTGATAATATTTCAAATCTATAATATTCAAGCGGTGCCCTGGGCCCATGGGCCATGACCCGTCACCCGCAAACCATCGACGCAGAATGCGGTATCTGCATGGAACCGTATGTCGAGGTCAGGGAAGACACCGACGGTGTTGACAGTTCTATTACTAGCCAGCGGGGACTTGTCTGGTGCAAAGCGCAGTGTGGCGGAAACCTGCACAAGGCGTGTTTCAGCAGGTGGGAGGCTCAGTGCTTGAGAGGTGGCCTAGGGCAAAGCCGTTGTGTGGTAACGTGTCCGTTGTGTCGCGCTGAGTGGAAGGATGAGGAGCAGGGGGTGGAGGAGGAGAGAGTAAGGTAACACGGCGGCGCTTGTTGTTGTGGGTTACTTGTCGCTTTTTCTTTTTCTTTTTTTTCTTTATATATTTATTTTAAATTGACGGCCTTTTCCCCTTCCCGACTCTCGCATTGTGGACTGGGTGTTGTTTTCCAAATGTGCTTTCTTCTTATCTTGCCTTGAGTGTGTCTCTTCCGTTTCAAGATGATGCATTCTCTCTTTTATTTCGCTTTTTCCCCTTGTTCCCTCCTAGTCAGAAAGAAAGAGGTGCGAGCTGAAAAGACCTGGCAGGATGAAGAACCTGGTAGAGTTTGTTTGACTTGACATGACAATGATCAAACAAATTTGGCCAACTCCTCACTCATAGACAGATAGACAGTCAGTCAGTGGTGAAAATGTCAGGTCAATAATGACAAATATTGAAATTTCAATTTGGTCATATATACAGAGTGATTAGGAATAAATTGAATTATGTTGAAGTGTGAAGTGAATTTTGCAAAGCACTTGGAGTTGTATGCGTGTATGTACAGTAGTTACATATTAACTACCTACCAGTTGGTCCAAGCTCCTGGGATTTGAATAATTTAAAGTTATTGGGATAATAACTTCAAAAAAAATCTACAATCACTGACAACCACAGCACTGCTGCATGCAGCGCTACCAATCTAGAGAATTTCTCCATAGTAGAGAAGTTGTATATATATAGCCAGCTGGTCATTCTGCCATTCTAAGAGTCAATAATTCATTTTTAATATATCTGAGTTACACATACAAATCTCTAGTGATTCTTTGTACTGTACCATTGATATTGTCCATATTCTCTCACTATAGGCATATAGAACTGGTTGACCAGCCAAACAACTGTCCTTATATATACCACCAACCCGAGAGCTTCTATGACGTGATTTCGGCCGCCTGACTAATATAACCAGCTTATATTTGGTATTTAGTTGGAAGATCTTTGGCCGAACAATGTTCCCCAGTCTTCTCTGCGAGATAATTGCGTGTTTCCTCAGATATCAATGCGGGCATTGCGGTGTTTTTGCGTGTTTTGCTTACCAATTCGTTTATCCAAGGGAGATAAGTTGCTTGTGAGTGTGAGAGAGAGAGGAAGAGAGAAGAGAAGCAGGCGAAGCCTATCGGATAAACGAATTGGAATCACTGGAACGATGCTGAACCCTAGTTACGTTTAAGTTATTACGGATTACGGAATAGAAAGAGGGAATTAATTATGTTTCAGAAAAACAAACAAAGCATGGGCAAGAAGCCTGATAAATATTAACCAGGCGGACGGCGGGGGGGAAGGGAGGGGGATTGATTAATTAATTTCGGTGTAGCAGATACCTCCTCCATAGTATTTAACTACTCCCATCCCCATCCCATCCCTGTGTATAATATAAATATAACAACACCCCTACGTTTCCTTTGGCCTCCCCTCTGTCGTTCATCTTTCCTCGACTCTTCTTCTTACCTTACTACTACGGACACCCGCTCCAGAGACAAAAGACAAAGAAGAAAAGATAGCAAAACGAAAGCAACAATGACCGACACACAACACGAGTACAAATTTAACGTCACCATGAGCTGTGGCGGCTGCTCAGGCGCCATCGAGCGCGTCCTCAAGAAACTTGACGGTAAGCCCGTGTCTCTCTCTGTGTGGCTTTCCGCTGCGGGGTAGCTAGCTGGTTTCCTCTCAATCAATTCCCCTCAATCAAAGAAGATATACATACTGCATCCCCTCCCCGAAAGATACCTACCTACCCAAGAAGAAAACTAGAAAACTAGAAAAAAAAAAAAAAAAAAAAAAAAAAAAAAAAAAAGAGAGAACCAGAACTAACCCCCCCTCCCAAAAAAAAAACCACAGGCGTCAAATCCTACACCGTCAATCTCGAATCGCAGACCGCAACCGTCCTCACTGAACCTTCGCTTGAATACGACACCGTGCTCGCCACCATTAAGAAAACAGGCAAGACAGTCACTAAGGGCGAGGCTGATGGTGTGCAGAAGGACGTTTAAATATGGACAATTATATTTGGAGAAAAAGGTATGGGGAGGTGGGGGTAAGAGACATATCGGGGTATATCGCCGCGGCACATGGTTGGTAGTGTTGGTAGTTGATGGTTTGGCGACACGGAGCGGCGCGTGGGGGTTTGTTACATTACAAAGGTTACGATTATAGGTGAAGAGGGACTTTCATTGCAGTTGACGGACGGTGGAGGGAGCGAGAGAGCGCTGGATTATTTTTCATATTTTGAAATAGGTGGAATCCCCTACGTTCTGATAACTATGGGGAGGGTTTTCCTGCCTTCTTTTTACGAATGTGGCATCAGATCAGAGGCAGAAATACCAGAGGGAGAGGATAGATAGGGTCAATCTCATGCCTTGCCTTGCTCTCCGGGATTACTTGCACGCTATCACCATAGCAATACAATATCTTTAGCCAGCTATCTTTAAAGAATCGTAATATTTGTTTCTTAAAACTAGTTTGTTTGCTCTAGTTAAACATTTGATAGATGCTAACTATCACCTCACCAACATTTATGTCAGTTAATAGCACTGTACATACAAAGAAAATCAAATGGATCTCCTAGGCGATTAATTAATCCATATAAATTGGCTCCACTGGAGTCTCAAGGCAGTATGTACATGCATTACGTCAACCCTCTCCGAGGCAATTGGGTATCAAGTAACTACTATACAGCATTGCCGCGGGGAGAGAATGACACAAAAAGTAAAAAAGACAACAATATGGAACAAGAAGAGCGGAAACATGCAGAACTAGTCCGAGGGAGCCGGTGGAATCCGCCGGCGCGTAACAGAAACTCCTCCACAAAACTCCAAACCAAACAATGCGTTCAAAGTTCCAACCCCGTCTATTATCGTAGTAAACCCGTCACCGCCTGGCCTCCCGCATTAAGGCAAACCCAACACCAACTCAATAAATACAGAGATTATAAGATTAAATTCTTTCTTTCAAGGAAAAAGGATATATGGTAGAGAAATTCAGCAGAAGCATGCTCAGCTCATGAACGTGTCGCGCTGAATCAAAAATGATTCATTTATTCACCCAGAACGATACTTGGGCGTTCGTGGGACATTCGTTCATAATAGCGGCGAGCTACGAGGTCTCCATCTAAGGCCGCCGTCTCGGAGTACCACGTGGTGCTGCATGCCATCGTCGTCGGGGTACCTTCTAACGAATGTTTTCGTCAGTGGGTCAAAACAACAGCACAAAAAATAATAATAAAAGAAAGAAAGGAAAAGAAAGGAAAAGAAAAGAACATGATCGATGTTAATCGATTGGGCGCTGGAATAGATCTCATTTTTAGGACATAAGCCTGTCAGCGCATTGCATACCGTCCATCGTCATCAATAGGTAGCCGAACTACTCGCGAATCATATAAAACCGAAGAAGGTTGGGGAGGATTCAAAGTTGAACAGCCAGTTCGGGGAGGGGAGTTTGGACCAATATAAAATGTATCGTTGGGCTCATGAACTGGAGCTACTCGGGAGGTGAAGGGCTGTGGTGAATGCGGGCGATCCGCCTGAGATTCAGCTCGGACTCGGTCGTACGCCTTGAATGCACCACGGGGTACATATCTTGTCTTACGAGGGCTAGCTGGACGTGCTGGCCCCCCCTGTGGTTCATGGCTGATAGATCCATCTGCGTCCTGCAAATTAACAGGACGTACAAAGTCGTGAGAGTGAAGACTGGAAATTCGAGTATTTTCATCAGGAAGCAACTTCCGCCTGATAGGCGGTTCTTGTGTAACAAAAACTGGACGGCTGGCATCCCTGAATGAACTTGGACCTCTTGGGTTTACAAAGTCCTCATGGTCAAAAATTTGAGGTTGAGGATGATTGAAACTGGGAACATGGTTAGGTCTGACGGGTCGACCGTCATTCCTGACCATCTTAAAACTAGGTTCATCAGATGCAGAAACAAAGCGAGGAGATTCTAAAAGATTCCGGCTGGAAAGGCCGTGACGAGCCTCATGGAGACCAGGTGCTCCATATCGATGTCCATGTTCGGGACGATCAGATAAACCACTAGAAAAGTGTGAACTTGAGGGAACAGGATCAAAAGGCCTTTTAGTACCAAGTGGAACTCGCTCAAGATGGTGGCCCAGATCTTCACTCCGTTCATTTGATGAGAGTTGTTGCTGCTCCGTGTAAAAATATGAAACATCCGAAAGGCCTGGTTTACGATAAGCTGGGAAATCGTATGGCCCCTGTGGTAAGGATATAATAACTCTGTCTCGACCTCTATCCATAGGAGAGCTCCCACGTATAGTATTATATTCTACTCGTCTTTTTTGTGAGATGTGTCTGTCTTCGTTAATGTTAATTACGTTCATCTTGCCTGAGACTTCCTCAATAGGAGGATTGGCTGGCTTCATGTAGTACGGTGGGAAGTCATCTGGAACCCTTTTTCGAGGTAGTAGGTCCGGTTGTCCCACTCCCTGGTTTCTGAAACGGCTAGGAAGCTCTGGTCCTTCAATTGATGGGAGCACGCGCTGCTCCTGATACTCACTGATATCCCCTCCACGGCGGGAAGGGGGATGCAAATTTCCGGTAGGTATACGGAATCTCCTTTCATCAGTGTGCGTTTCTGGTAAATTGGGGGATACAAGCGTAGGAGGTAACTGCTTCGGTTGTTGAACTATTCTCTCCTGTTCAGGCCATGTGTTGATGTCGGCTCTCTCAAATACAGCACCATCAGCCAACTGGATCCGATCAGGTGGTCCCGGTCGAGATTTCTAGTTCCATGGTAGGTTGGCTGCTGTTAGTTTCAAGGGTTAAGTAAAGATAGGGAGAAGAGGAGGACTAGTCTTATTGTTAGCTTAGACAAATTAACTTACATTCGGTTCGAGAAAATACGGGCGGCTATCCAATGGTGGGTGATCCGTTGAGCTCAGAGGTTGGTTAAAGCGTGCTTCGTTAGTAGAATCATTGGGCCGTGCAGTGCGCGTTCCGGGGGGAATTGGTACATGGACAAGAAGTGGTCGTGTGTGGTGGCTATTGAGTCTGGTCGTTTCCTGCAAGGTGTCCTGCATGGTAGGAGGAACTGAATAGCGTTCGACCACACAATCATCAGGCCTAGTAGTATTAGGTAAATATTCGCCAGCCTTGTACCGGTCTCGAGCTCGATCCCAGGCTTCATATCGGCTAAAGCCCCTACGATCGGCTCTCTTTTTGTCCGCAGTCCTTTTCTTTCGCGAAAGCTGGGGTATGAACCTGAACCCAGAGGGAGCTTCATCTTCAGAAAAATCCTGGGCGGCCTCACGGTCACCAGAAGGAAGGTGTCCATAATTCATAGGCCTTGTTTGAAGCTCTCCTGCTAGGGCACTACTCGACACGATCTCAACGCTCGATTGTCGACCCTCTCTGGAGAAGCCCTCGTCGGCAAGGTCACTCTCATCTTCATCATCTTCGTCATCGGAAATAACGATAACCTCTCGGAATACATCTTCTAAAACGGTTTTGCCATTCTCATCATCACCTCGCCATTGAACAAGCTTGGCAAGAGTTGGCTCTTCAACTGCTGCCCTGGCATCTTGAAAGGAAGTAATCCTGAGTAGCCGATCGTAGTCAGTATAGACGTGACGAATATGAGCTACAACAGCTAATTGCACACGGCGTGCGAGGGGCAATTCGACGGCAGTCCCGACTTTGCGTTTACCCTAAAAATTGAGTCAGCAACGAACCCCAGCGTGGCAATTAACACACCTTTTGGAACGCCGTTTTGATTATCCGGTTCAAATCTTTCGTCGGGATGCTAGGGAATAAATCCTTGATTGCATCCTTCGCCTCCACATTGATTGTATTTTGGGATACCTCGGAATCAGCCCGTCGTTCCCGACCAAGACCCTTTACAGGATATTGAGAGGACGAGTATGGTACAACTTTCCCCGTCGACGAAAGAAATAGACCCAGTTCCATACATATTGTGGCCACAACGACGCTAGGGAAGTGATAACCAATCCTATGTACTTGTTGAGAAAGGTCGTGCATTCGTTGATGAGGTGTTGTCTAGCCCAACCAGTCAGTGAAAAGAACACAAAAGTCAAACCGGAACGAGAAAAGCCGGAGGACAGCCAACAAACCGAAACAGCAAAGACTTGGAGCCCATCTTGCCGACACATCTCCTTGCATGCATTAGTGAACTTGGGGTTGCCGGCAGGTATAAAGGTATAGCCAGGGGGAGCCTTGGCCTCGAAAGAAATCTGTGGTCCTGTGTTAAAAGAGGACATTTTCAAAAGTCCGATATTGCTAACTCAAGTCACATACAACACTGCGAAGTTTCTTCTTTTCCTGGGTAATGCTCTCCATAATAATTTTATGTTTCTTGGGTTTTAGGACTCTGCTTCGAGTCCGCATGGCGGCTTGCGCCGACGTGACTCGAGCAACGACCCTCGTCATATTTGTCGCAAGGAAAGGTATTCACACGGTGCCGGTTATAATTCGTGGCCTAGCACATACTCCTTGCGACAGCTGTGCACATCACAACTATAGCGCTAATGGTATGGGCGGTGTCAGAAACACACGAGAGTATTTGTGAACAAAAACAGAAACTTGGGAAACCTAGATCATCAGTGTGGACTGTGCATGAACAAACGCTGAGACTCAACAAATCCAGATATAAGATCTAGCATAATCATAGACATGCAGAGATTCTATGTTCTGAACTCAGTAAAGACGCCGTCGTTGACAGAAACGACGGCAGATGTCGCGTTGAGACAGAGCGATGAGTGTGAGGCTGGGAACGACGGAAGGTTGAGGTTGGGAAGATTCCAAGGTTGGGCTAACGCGAGCCCTAAACCGGAAGATTCCAAGGTTGCTGTCCCGCAGATCACGTGACTTCAAACCGTGATTTAGGTCGTATTAGGAATAGCGTGGGATTAAAATATCTTGGCACGCCAACATCGCAGGGAGCAATTTTTGGCGGGACTCGTTATTGCTTGAGCTCTCTTCGGTACAACAAGGCTTTCCCGTATCGAGGAAGGGAGCTCAAGGCAGTTGGATGGATTAAATAACCGTTTTTCGAGTTCATTGAGGTCCACCGCTGTGCCGCTGATGTTATTCTCGGCCTGAGATAAACGTCTCCGCTGCTTTCCGCAATGATACTGGTTTGGAACGCATGCACCTGCGACTGCTGCCATGGCCATGTCGAAAGTTAGTACGATACCAACGATATCTCCCTTTCTTTTATAAAAATATTTTAACTATCTACATTGTGCTCATTTTATGCCATAGATATTGCTTACTGTCGCTGCGCTCGAGGCCCAATCTCTTAACGTCGCCGTCCTCCATGCTTATAGACATCTCTACCGGACCGGCCTACAAGCCGTACGCTATTCGAGCCCTGCACGTCACGTCCTCCTCTGGACTCTTCGGAAATCTTTTCGAAATGGCACGCCGAATGAGTTCGATCCACGGAGAGTTGTTAACACCCTTGAGTTTCTTCGACTTGCGTCTAGCTCCACGAGCACTGAACACAAAATCGTTAAAAATCTGCTGCACGTCAGATTCTGGCAGCAGCCACATAAGCTTGCGGAGGGAGACCCCAAGTTGTAAGATTTTGTTTCTCCCCAGAAGGAGTTGATATTTGCCCCTTCTCCATATCTAATAGTCACACTAGTTTTGGCACCCAAACCGGAGCACGTGCCCAAATGAGGGCTATCGCATACAGGCCATTTGAGATGACCTTGAAGATGCTTAATGAAAGCCTTGGTCTATGTCTTAAATGAGAAAATAAATTGGATATTTACTCCCATCGGCCCATCCAATTTCTGTAATAAGCTACCAAAGACCTAATTGCACCTCAAATCTGCAATGGAAATGAATTGGAAGCCGCGATGTCAGCGCGTCAGGCGCATTTGGAGCGCATTTGAAAAGGGTATGATGTCTAACGACACAAGTACATGAAGGATGAATAAAATCTCAAGTTTTAGCAGGTGCATCGACAGAGATACCTTTCTCTCTATCTTTTGCTAGCATGACGGTTGCGACAAAAAGTAGCACCGTACCCTATAGCTAGATTTACCAGCCAATTCCGTAGATGGACTAACCAATCTGGGAATTAAAATAAATAAACACGTCAAATGCAATAATGCATTCCAAGCCCAGGTAAATCCTAAAATTTATAGAATGCTCTTATCTTGTGTGCTATATATAATAATGTATGTACATGTACGGAGTACATTGCATCGAATTAGGAATGGATAGCTGCACATGTCAGGTGCTTGGTGTCAGACGTCAGCCGCAACTTTTGCCCTACACCTTCCTCCTCTCCAGCACACAACCTCAACATCCACAACTGGACTGGAAATGTGAAGAATTGGAGATATATACATACTTATATAATAAATACACTGCTCTGCGTGTCTTTTATTTGCCGTTCTGCTTAATGAGCAGCTATTTTTCCTCTTACTTGTCCGAATCACTGCTCCGGAGAGCCCGCCAACTACAAGGATCGCTCTCAGATCCTACAGATGCGGGGCCAGAAACCCAGCAAACTGGCCCAGAAACGGAGGAACTTAGAGGTGGGATAGTTGGTGCTGACATGGCCGATCCTAATCGCTCGATTGAGGGAAGCCACATACCCAGCCAAAATGAGGTTTCCATTGCTATCTCGGAGGACGTATCGCATTCCTCGACTACCCCTCATCATGAAAACGCCTACGCGGATCTTCGTTCCGAGATTGGTGTGAGCCAGCTATCGCCCTCACTTCTCCATTTTCCGGTAGAATCGCATGCTGCGGTCCTAGAAGACATGGACGGTACCGCTGGGCGGCATTCCGCGGACTCAAATAATAGAGCCAGGCAAACTCCAACTCCAAGGTCAGGGCCTGTTCTTATGGATTCTTCGTCCAATTCCCTGTTGAACCTTAGGAGAGAAGATAGGGAACGAACTAGAGATCTCGACGAAAGGAGCGGCGGCCAGAGTGACCCATATGTTGTCAACGATTTCAACTGGAATGGGAAAGCCATATCAACATTGCCGGAGGATGATGGAATGCAGTCCTTGAGAGAAAGGATACACAATATTCGGGATGCAAAGGTTTCTAATGCGGAAAAGGCCAGGTTGATTCATGCCCTTATGACGGAGAATTATAATTCATCTCTGAACAAAAGGTATGGCCAGTCACGTTCGCCTGGAAGCTCTCGCGATCAAGAGCGGCCGTGGACTCCTGTTTCGCATGGCAAACGATCTTCAGGGCACTTTACCGCGACTCCTACCTCGGTCACGTCTGCTGCTTCACTCGAGTTGTCCTATCATCTCACTGATGATGATCTACGACCTAGCTATGCACCTCGACATGAGTCATCATCTGATCTTACTGCTGAGAGCATCATTTCGTTTCCGAAAGAAATCGCGAATGACGACGCAGTGGAAGAGGATAATCTCCAACTGGGTTGTCAACATTACAAGAGGAGAGTAAAGCTTCAATGCTTCACATGCAAGTGCTGGTACCCTTGCAGATTTTGCCACGACCAAGCAGAAGATCACGTTTTAATTCGAAGAGCGACTCAAAACATGCTCTGCATGGTTTGTAGCACTCCGCAACCGGTCGCGCAATGGTGTAAATCGTGCGGTGTCCAGGCCGCTTGTTACTACTGCTCGGTTTGCAAGCTCTGGGACAACGACAGCCAGAAAAGCATTTACCACTGCAATGACTGCGGGATTTGTCGTATTGGTCAAGGTATTGGCAAGGATTACTATCACTGCAAGGTATGTCTTGTTCTCATTTGGATAAGTTTGAGAATTAACTGACGGCCAATTAGACGTGCTCTGTCTGCATACCTATCTCTATCCAGCAGACCCATAGATGTATCGAAAGATCAACGCAGTGTGACTGTCCAATCTGTGGTGAATATATGTTCACCTCTCCAGAGACTGTCATATTCATGAAGTGCGGCCATAGCATCCATCAGAAATGCTTTTCCCAATACTCAAAAACGTCCTATCGATGTCCTATTTGCAGCAAGACTATTGCAAATATGGAGGCACACTTCAGAAGCCTAGATCGTACAATCAATGACCAGCCAATGCCACCGGACTTTAGGGATACAAGAGCTCTTATATCTTGCAACGACTGTTCCGCGAAATCTGCTGTTCACTACCACTGGTTGGGTTTGAAATGCGAAATGTACGCCAATATCCTTTTATATACTGTTCATTAACTTATTTTGCTGACTATTGTCGCAGATGTTACTCGTACAACACAATGCAGATACGTCTCCTCACTGCTGGCGATCACAATGATCAGAACACCCACAGTCATGAAACCAATGGAGCCCGGGACATATCCCGTAACATTTCCATACCAATTCGCTTGACCAGATTGCCGCAAAGCTCTGACACCCAAGCACTGGCCGAAAGTACTCTGCTGTCAACTATGTCAAGGTCAGTCCCGGCAAACGATCCCAATCCCAGCCTTGGGACCCCTCAGCCTGCGGACCAAACAGCAAGCTATCGTCGATCCTTTTCCACTATACCTCCACGAACTGTCCCTGCAGTGATCGGGAATTATTTCGGCCTTCATCGCCGGAGCGATTCGGTATGGTCGATTTCGAATCCTCGTAGTGATGAGAATAAGAACACAGCAACCAATAACGATAACGATGACATCGACTTTTGGGGTAGTAAAGCTTTCAGGCCTACGTTCGGGATATTTGGGGATGGAAAGGACGATGACGAAGTGGTAATACTGGAAGATGAAAGTGAAAGCATCGATGGCTCGGATGCCTCTGATGATGACGAACATCAAGAGGATACAGACGAGGAGGATGAAAGCGACATTGATGAAATAGACATATTCGGCCATCGCTAAATGAATGCGACCGGGAGAACTCACCTGACTTGGGTTTTTTTTTTTTTTTTTTTTTTTTTCTACGGCTGAAAGAGAAAACCGAAAACCACAACTTGGCTGGGTAGCTTTATTACTTGGAACTGCTGTTTACGATCGACGAGAACGAACGGTAGAATTCGCTCTGCAGTGACAGATATCGCACTCCATTTTCTCCCCACATCAAACCACCTCCTTTACCTGCCAATAGCATCAATTCGGCCATTGTCCCGTTCAGGTTTTGGATAACTTATATCCATATATATATATATATATAAGACCAATTCACGGAGTCGTCGTTTCCCTTTCAGGTCAAAGGGAAAACGTCAAATACAATAACTTACATGCATGGCCCACACTAACCATGCATATATTCACTACTTACATATGCATACATAAATTTATGGCATAGCTTCTAGCCTTGGATATATAGTACAACAGAGCTGTATTCTCAAGCTCATTATCGTTATAATTACTACCATCCTTTACGGCCTGTCGCCGGAAGTCCTCGCTCCCACGGCCGAAAGCGCCCGCGCACACACCTATATATGCGCCGTACAATCCTTGTTCCGAGACCTAAAGTGATTTTTGCGAGGACTTTACTTCCCCAGAAAGGAGCGAGTGGGTGAGTGGGCGGGTGGAACGGATTGGGACAGGAGAGTTGGTGGGATAGCCACGCCCGGCGGCGGGGTGGAGGCGGGGGCGGATGGAGAGAGGTTGGGAAGCGGGGAAATGCCCGGGTAGGAAGGGCTTTCATTATGTATTTACATTCATGCGGGTTTTTCCCTGTTGATATTATTTTTCCGCATTGGTTATATTGATTTTACATTACTTTGTATTCCTTGCTGGTTGTTTCTTGCTTGGGTGCGTTCTTGCTTTTAGGCACGTTAGCCTCTGGCTGCCTACGGATTCTCCCGTGTTGATTAATACGGTGATGAGTCGAGAGGTGGAAATAAGACAACTTGCAAATATTCTTGGATGGGGTTTTTTATACATATAGGTTAGAAATGATTAACGAAATGATTAACTGTGCACGTTTATATCGTTAACGATAAAGCGGATTCAACATAGTAATTAACTACGACAAGGGTGAGAAAAAGAAAAAAAGTGTGCAATTCACACCACTCTCAAATAGGGGGTCGACAATCGCCGATCCTTAGGAAAAAAAAGAAAAAAAATCGTCCAATGTAACTAACCCATGAAAGATCCTGCTTCCGACTTAAAACCCGGCCGCCCTCTTCTTCTTCCTCTCCTTCGCAACCCTCCTACTACTCGCGTTTCTACCCGCAAACACCCCACTCTCAACCTGTGTCATCGGCACATCCGCTTCCTCCGTAACTTGGCTACTCCATACCATCATCTGTGAGCTCGTAACCGCGCCCCTGTCCGTCCCCGGTCCCAAAAATGACCCTTGACCCATCCCCCGGCTCGACTGCTGCTGTTGCTGACTCCCCCACATCCGCACAACCGGCACCTGCGAAGCTGAAGGGGTAGGAATAGAAGAAACAGAAGCAAGAGTGGGGGTAGAAGCAGGAGCAGTAGCAGTAGCAGATGAAGACGGTAGATAGCTCTGTTGCGATTGCTGCTGCTGACGTCTCTGTAACCGCCTCGCCTCGCGTCTTTTTCGCCGTCGACTGGCCGATTGGCTTTCGGTCTCCTGCTCCTCTTCGTCACGGAGCGTGCGGACCGTCGCTTGCCAGTCGTAGGCTGAGGGGTTTGTGCCGAGTTTCCAGTGTGAGAGGATGTCAGAAATGCGGCGAGGGAGGCGGGGTTGGTCGGGTTGTTTTAAGGAGGTGTAGAGGCGGAGGGTTGCGTATGGGGTCATGGTTGTAGCTGTGGTTGCGGTTGTATTTTGAGACGATGGTTGTAAGAAGCTAGATTGCTCCAGCTCCTTCTGTCCACCAGAGGAGGTGGTGGTAACTGTAGGGTTTTGCGATTGAGTAAATAATGGTGCTTGGCTGGGCCACGGGGCCGACGAGGACGGATGGGAAGAAGAAAGGTCTTCTTCGGCAGTCTCGGAGAGACAGAGACCAGGATCGTGTGGTTCGGGAATCGAACGTCTAGTTAGAACGATTCTTGAGAGTATCAGTTGCATGACGATGTTTCGTATGTTTTTTTCTTTGGCCATTCGGATCTTGTTTGGGAAGTCGCCCGGGAGAGGGAAGAGCCAGTCGCGGACAAGGGAGTCGTAGAGTTTAGTGATGTTAGTGGGTATCATCCTGCGGGAACCAGTATCGGGTATTGAGATGTTCGAGGGTGGGTAATATGACATCGGTAGATGAGTGATTTCGTATCCAAGGGGTAGCATATTTTGCACAGGATCCTCCAGACGCGTCACAAATCGATCAAAATCGTGAGTACTTCGATCAATGTCATCCAAAAATGGAGAGGATGGGAGGATATCAAGCCTGTGTTTGAGCAAGGTTAGGATTATATCGCTTAATTCAAAGAGGGGATATACACGAACATTGTTCTGGAGTTCGATGATAATGCTGAATCACCCAAGACTAATTCCTCAAAGTTGGCAGTCAAGTCCTCCAACCAATTGTTAAACGTTTGGGATCCCTTCTCAGACATGGTTGACCTCCCTCTGTTTCCTATTTGCTCAGTAACAGCGGAGGAAGCCAACTCATACAGATCAACCCAGTTCTCACCATAGGGAGAAGCACGTATTAGTTGTTCCCGGCTATTTCGACTTCTATTCCAATATCTCCTCCCCGCGTACGGTGGCAGTACTACCGCATTCAAATCATCCACTATGAAATCATCATCATCATCAACCAACTTTGAACTTTTCTCCGTTTTCACCTGTGGGGGAGTCGAGCTAAACTGCTCGTAAGTTTCATCCCCACCATCCGCCTTCGCCACGTATAAGGACTCAATAACTTCCAAATTAGAGTGCTGGCCAATAAATTTGACGAGGGTGAGGGTTTTGCTGCCATTGGTGGGGTCGGTAACGATGGAGTTTACAATTTGCTGAAAAATCAAAGACGAAAAGTAAACGCCCTCTGGCGAAGGTTCCAGCGCTTTCGGATCACGGTTGTTACTAGTAGGCAGCGGAAGGAAGAACGGATCGGCGACTGATAATGGAATCGATGGGTCGTCTGGAGAAAAAGCAAAACGGAAGACTTGTGCCATATTGTTCAGTTGCGAGTATATAATGAGGGACAAAGCTACAACTAATATTAGCACACCAGTGATAGAGAAATAAATCCATGCTTAAGGGAGGTGAAAAGTAGTACAATTTTGGATCAGCACTGGAGCCAATTGAAGGCTGGTATCTTCTGGGTCCCTGAAATGGCGCCAAGAGAGTAGAACGGTTATTTCCTGGCCATCTCCTCGCTGGCTGGACGATGAGAAATCATCGGAATTAACATGTAGCCAAAGTATTTGCGTCGTTGTGAGAACAAATATATTTGAAAGATTCGACTGGCTCCTTTTAATGTCCAGAATCCACTCAGACTCCTGCTGAATGTTAACGTCAACGGCGTAGTGCTGCATGGGATCAGTCTCTATTCGATACAAAGCAATATTCCGCCTATCGCAGACCAGCAACTTATGAACATTTCCCACCCATGAAATCGCAGCCCATCCATCGTAATGATCTCTTTTGGTGCGTTCACCGTCCAACCTACCAGATGGACCGGGGTCTGCGTGCCAATAAGTGCTCTGGCGTTGCTTCCCTATATCCCAAATAGTCCAATTCCCCAAGCGATCGACAACCGCTATCTGTTGTTGATACCATGGATTAAATGTGATGTCAGCATGCGGGACTCCACCGGTGCTGGAGATGGGAATTTCCAGAACCGGGTTAGCATCTAAACGAGTATCTTCTAGGTTTTCTCGCATGAAATCCATATCGTCATAGTGGACAGAAATTGGAAGCTTGTTCCGCTGAGGGCGGAAGACAATACTGGACTGTAAAAATCGCACGGCCAACCATGTACTCTTTTCATCCACAGTTTCCGCAAAACATATTTGTTGCACAGGCCCAGCAGTCCCCATCCACAGTGCCTTCTGCCGGCTGTGGAGAGTAGGGACTTTCACCAGGCCATCACTGTCCGGGGGCCATGCGATTCCCTCATCATCCAATTCCACAAGCTGAATAGACGCAGCGGAGTCACCACAGACAAGAACTGCTATTGGAACAGTGGAATCACCTCTGCCGCCACGTCGGTCAAGGTTGATCGCATTCCCAATGGCCAGGAGGTTGGAAACTTGAGGGTCAAACTTGGCCACTGCAGCGGTGATAGCCCGAGATGAAGCCTCATGTCGGCGAAGGAGGCCCAAACCCGGAGCCAGCTCCGGCCTAACTTTCAGCAAAGCATCTTCATCTTTGTTGGTTAACAGCCTGTCGCTATCCTGGATTTCAATCCGAGCGCCGGGTGTTGCTGGAGCTGGGAAGGCGCATTTAACATGGCCGTAGAACACGAGAGAAGGCTCTATTGTGTTTGCAGAAGTAACATATTAGCCATAATGAAAGTAGGCATATACGAAAATGAAAATGGCTATTGGATTTACCTTTATCGATCTTGCGTGAAAATTCCCATACTTGTATATCGGGTAGATAAGTAGCACTGCCCAAATGCCCGTATTGCAGGGTGTTTGTTCGATGGTCACCCATTTGGTTTGCATCTAACGTGGGCTTCTGGTATGCGGGACATCATATCGGGCCAATTAGATCAGTCCGCAATTAAAGCTTTTTGACAAGCTCGTTAATGTAAGGTGCATCAGGACATCAGACGCAATCCCACGCGAGTGTGTACGGAGTAGAAAATTGGTAGATGTCAGACGCAAGAAAAAACAATAAATTAAATGGACGTTTTTTGCGCAGGCCGAGCTAACCGCCCGATTGAGTTAGCGTCGGTCGCCCGTTGCTGCCGCAACCAGTCCGGCAAATCGTCATGAACGCGAAAAGTGAACCCTCCCATTCGATATAGATATACACCTCGCTCAACGCCAACTCGCAAGCACTATTGTCATATCACACATACGTCGCAAGGCTATCTGCAACAATGTCGATGCCCTTCGAACCATCACTATCTACAAGTGGCATGCGCCCGCCGCTATCGTCGGCAGATGCCCCGTCAATGGCGGACCAGCTACCCAGCATCAACTTCGGCTTCGAGGATCTACGCACCCGCATGGCACAGTTCACGGCCAAGTTCGACAGCTTTATAGAAAGGGGCAGGAAGCAAGTTCTTGAGGAGAGAAATCAATTCCGCGTGAACCTAGCTGAGCTGCAAGGTATGATTTCATGTTTGGGTTATTTGACACATCCAAACTTCCAAGCCTTTCAATTTTTATTTTCAGGAATATAAATAAGTCTTTTAATTCTATTTTGCGATTCTCTCACTGTAACAAAAATTAAAATTAAAAAGTAATAATACTAATACTATGACCCATTATTCCTATATTTACAGAGGACCGCCGCCTAAAACAAAAAGATATCGAAATCCTCGACCTCAAATCCCAAACCCACGCGCAGACCTTACAAAAGGAAGCCGCAGAAGCTGCCGAGATGCACGAAGCCATCACTGCCATCACCGCCCAACGCGACGCCCGCCTCGCCACCCGCGACCGCTTCAAGCAACAAATAGACGAGACCCAAAAGACCATCAACCAGCGCCTAGAAGCCCAGAAGGCGCACGCCAGAAACCTCGATGCCCAGGCGCGCCTGAATACGCCCGAGCTGGAGTTCTGGCAAGATTACCTGTGTCTGCGTATTGAAGGGGCTGGGCGCGAGGATCGGCTTCGGATTGTCTACACGCATTTAGTGGAGAAGGATTGGGAGCGGGAGGCGTGGTTTGAGCTGGGAACGGCGAGTAGGGATTATGAAGTTTTCCATTGCCGGCCGAAGCTAGAGAGGGAGGCGGTGGAGCAGGAGTTGATGGTTGTGAACGATGATAGGGATTTTGGGGCTTTTTTGAAGAGGATGAGGAGGTTGTTTGTGGCGGCTTTGAAGTGAGGGGATTCTGTACATTGGGCATGTTTGTCTTCTTTCTTCTTTGATGATTATTGTTGGATGGGTGTTTGAGGGAATGGTTTAATGACTATATTTCGTTTATTATTAACGACTCGGGGCTTCTTCCCCTTTGCATGTCTATATATTTGTTGTGTCTCATTAAAACATGACCAAGGACTGAACAATTCCCCCTATTAATTCTTATTCTGTCGCCTCACCTCCAAACCGGAGCAGCATTTTAATATCAACGTCGTACTCGATGAATCTCCACCCCCTCATCTCGTACGAAATACCCTTCATCCCGTCCCTTCCATTTATATTTTTCATTCTCATCCCCCTGTAGCCTCCCGATAAAAAGTGATACGCCCCTTAGCATTCGCCGTGACAAACTTCTCAGCCGTCGCTCCAACTTTTGGCAACCACTTCGCACTCCATATAGCCACATCCGACTCAGAGTGCGTCGCCACACACGCCCTCCGTTCAATCGACCACACTTTAACCCTGCCATCGAGGGATCTGCCGGTTCAAAGTGTTAAGGTTAACAATAATGAGAGCAGGATGTGTCTGGAGTAGGATGACAATCTGATAGCTATAAAATAGCAAAGGATAGTGGGGTGGAACGTCCTAGATAACAAAGAAAGGAGGTAAGGAACCTACGAGCTCAAAAGAAATTCTCCGGTATGACTCCAGTCCAGAGAGGTAATCCAGGACGTATGCCCCGTTAATGTAGCTACCTGCTCGCCAGAGGACGTTTCATAGAGCTGAATTACTCTGGAGTCGCCCGCTGCTGCGAGCAGTTTTCCTCCCGGCGAGAAAGTTACGGCTCGGACAGGTAAGACTAGGCCTGTATTGTTCGCAAATCTTGTTAGCTAGCTTTCTTTCGTTTCTTTTAGTGATAAGGGAAGAGGGAGTTATGTCATGGTTAACTCATCAAATAGGTAGAAAAGGGGTTTCTATTTCACGTACCGGACAGAGAATGTATCATCCGCCCCGTCTCATTGAGGAAGATATAGACGTTCCCATTTTGGTGGCCGGATGCTGTCAGGCTGCCGTCTGCCGACTAGAGATGGGGATGCCATTGACGACAAAAACGTGTGAGCGTTATAACCTCGACGGGGATCTGGGGATATATACGGAGAGGACAGAGTAGGGAGAGGGAGGGGAATGCAAAACGTAGACGGTCATCGCCGTCAAATATAATTCCAGAACTTTTAAAACGCACCAGGTCAATACACATGCCAAAGCTACCCTTCGTCTCCAGGTCGCGGATCTGAGACACCTTACTATCCTCCCCGGTCCCATCCAGGTGCCAGACTTTAATATGTCCATCCAGCGTCGTGCCGGCGAGATACTCGCCATCCGAAGAGAGTGCGGCGGCCCATATCTCGCTGACTTTCCGCTTGGTGTCTGCGTTGCATATATACAATTAGCCCGAATTCTCTGTTCCATATGTATCAAATCCCAAATCAAATGCCTTTCTATTCATCTCTAAAGAAGGGGAGGCATAAAAGTAAAAGCTAGACTGGTTTAATACATACCGCCCTTCCCACCAGTCGCTCCACCAACCCCCTCATCCGCGACCCACACCCCGCCCGCAACGGAAGACCACACCTTAACCTCCCCTCCAAACCCAACGCTCACAAGCCTTGTGCCATCCCTGCTTGCAGCTAGGTGGTGGCAGCCAATCTTGTGCGCGCCGTCGATGGACTGGGCTAGGGGGAAATCTGTCTCGGCGGTGGAGTGGACTTTGAGCGAAGATGCGCCCGAGCAGGATATCAGTTGGCTCGGGGTTAAGGCGAGAGAGAATATCTCGACGGGGTGAGCTGTCGATGTACTTCTTTTAGCTGGATACTTTTATACATATATATATAAATGTATTTCTTGATGTTGGGTTTTGATATTTAGGAGCGGATGGGGGGGGCGGTTTACCATTGTCGATTGTATGTAGGGTCAAATATTGCTTTGACTATTTTTTTACCCCCACGCTGTGTATTAGACGGGATTTATGTTTGATTGAATGATTTATGTATTAGACTTTGGAGGATGGCCTACCATGTTTATGGGCTTGAGATGTGTTCTATCATGGTGATGTGGTGTGGTTTTGCTTGTTGTGAGGTGTGGAATTGTTGTTCTATACCAAGTTTGACCCAAAGACGTCAGTGAGAGGCTTCGAGAGTTTTTGCTGATATTTAGTTGGGGGGTTCGGATCCGCTAGGTACGACAATGATTTTTTTTTCTTTTTTTCGATTACAAAAGATAAGTATGTATTTGCTATTATATCACTGTTAATATTACATTACACCTTCATCAAATTTAAACGTAGTGATATTTCTTTACAGTTAAATATCTAGAAATCTATGGTCGATTGGCTTTCCGTTGCAATATTACCAAGAGTTTATAGACACCGAGGCGAGTAGCTGGAAAAGTAATAGATAGATAGAGAAAAAGATATAAAATAAAAATACAATTGTATCGTGATATCAAATCCAAAACGCCAAATGCTATGCCCACAGAAAACCCACTCTTTATATATTCCTTTGCGCGGGGCGTTATGGTACAGCGCATTTTACCTTCCCAAAAAGCATGATATACAACAGAGCGTAGAAAAAGAAATTCACGAGCTTTGAGCCGTCTTCTTTTCCGCATCTCTCCATTCCTGTCTTATTTCTTCAGGGCCACCAGCCCGTTAGTCAAAGGCACACTCATCCAAGGTATATATCAACGGAGCCAATAAAACTCACCGCTGACGCAAGTCGGACACAACAAATGCGCCCTTTTAGTCTGCCCACAGCTCGAACAGGTATTCAGATCTAGGCGGTCCTTCAAAGCCTTTCCGGCCATTTGTCTATGTCTCTTCTTCATATGGGAGGTCTTCTTCTTGGGCACGGCGCGCAGGACCGAGTCCCAGATATCAGAGAGGATCGCGGGAATTCCGAGGGTGATGGCTGCGGGAGCGGCTACAGCGGCTACCAGGAAGGAGTTCGGGGTATGGGTATATCGTAGCAATTGGCTTGTTGTGTGTGGGAATTGGAGGGAGAGTCGGGGAAAGAGCCGGGAGATCATCGAGGCGGAGGAGAACGCTATTGGGAGGGACGACATCTTGCGGTGGTGTGTTTGGGGGCCCCAAGGTGACCGGGGAGGGGGAGCGCAGGCGTGTATATAAAGTCCACGGAGGGCGGGCCGGTATAATAACCTATGGAGGAGACGTATATCGTGATGGAGAGCTAAATTGGGTGGTGGTGATGGGTTGTCCGGCCGAATTGGTTGAAATAAAATAGTTTGAGCAAAAATGAGGCCCGAGTCGAGTGGAGGAGAAAGAGCTACAGTGACTCGCTAGTCCCAAAGAAGCCTAGCGCTGGTTCCCCCTGACCAACGCTCAAACAATCCAGAAAATAATAAGGGGCGTGTTGTTCCTAACTACTGCTGTTGCTTCTCTCTATCTCCTGTGTCTGCTTCTGCTCCCTCTTCGATCCCCCCCCCAGCTGCTGTTCCCGCTCATCTTTTCCCGGCTGTTGTCGTTCTCCTTCACTCTTTGATTCTCCTCTTTACTACACCTCTCTCTGTGTTGTTCTTGATCTGCTGTTGTTGTCTTCCTCCTCGCTCTTATTATGGCTTCACCACAATCCCCAGCTTCTCCACAGAACACCGTCTTCCCCAGAAGCCATGTTGGTTTTGATAGTATCACCTCGCAGATCGAGCGGAAACTACTGAAGCGTGGCTTTCAATTCAACGTCATCTGCGTTGGTACGTGCGGTGCCATACCTTTGTTCAGACTGTCCCTCCCCCTCTACATGAATCCGGGTTTCGCGCTGGCCACGGCCTAGAAAGTTCAATTCCAACCCTTATAATGGACATTAAATACTGAATATCGGCGATATCTTTAGGCCAAACCGGACTGGGCAAATCGACCTTGATCAATACCATCTTCGCCTCCCACCTGATCGATTCCAAGGGTCGCTTGAGACCAGATGAGCCTGTGCGTTCAACCACCGAAATTCAAGCTGTCTCCCATAGTACGTTCTCCCCTCTCCAAGCACAAAAATCTTATATAAATAAATATGTAAATACTTATTCTATCTCTCCCCCAACAGTAATTGAAGAGAACGGCGTGCGTCTACGATTGAACATTGTCGACACCCCCGGCTATGGGGACCAGGTCAACAATGATAGATGGTATGCGAAGCACGCGAAACATGGGACGAATAATGTTGCGAATTACTTGCTGATTGATATCTCTGCAGCTGGGACCCAATTGTCAAGTATATCAAGGATCAGCACTCCGCCTATCTCAGAAAGGAGCTTACTGCTCAGCGTGAGCGCTATATTCAGGATACACGTATCCATTGCTGCCTCTTCTTTATCCAGCCCTCTGGACATGCGTACGTAGCTATTTCTCAATGCCTTTTCAGCACAGCAATACTAACAGTAAAATCAGCCTGAAACCAATTGATATCGTCGTCCTGAAGAAACTTTCCGATGTTGTCAATGTTGTGCCTGTCATTGCCAAATCCGACTCTTTGACCCTAGAAGAGCGATTGGCTTTCAAGGAGAGAATCAAGGAGGAGTTTGCCTTCCACAATCTCAAGATGTACCCCTATGATAACGATGAATTGGATGACGAGGAGCGAGCTGTTAACGCTCAAATCAAGGTAAATCTACTTACATTTTACTCAAAGAAAAACCCGCCATCTAACACAACGTGCAGGACATCATCCCTTTCGCGGTTGTCGGAAGCGAAAAATCCATCATCGTCGGTGGTAAGCAAGTCCGCGGCCGCCAGAACCGCTGGGGCGTGATAAACGTCGAAGACGAGAACCATTGCGAATTTGTCTACCTCCGCAATTTCCTCACGCGCACCCACCTCCAGGACCTAATCGAGACCACCAGCCAGATCCACTACGAGACCTTCCGCGCGAAACAGCTGCTGGCATTGAAGGAGAGCAGCGCCACGGCGCATTCAGGTGGCAGCCGACCCATTAGCCCCTCCGCAGACCGGGAATTGAGCAGGAACTCTCAAAGAATGACCATGAACGGCTATAACTAAAGCCTTTTCAATGGCGATTATTGCCCAGGTAGCCACCTAACTCAGCCTTTTGTCGGAGGAATTTCTATTACCCACCTTGTATCACCTTCCTCGTTGGATGCAAGTACTCGTTGACTACACCCGAGCGACGAGCAATTGGGCCTTTTCTAGAACCCAAGCACGCAACTTCTCCTTTTCTTCTTCCATCTCCAGGCCATACTTTTACCGCAAGTCTCCTTACCGATATCCCTTTATAACTCTTTTCTTATGTGTGTGTATTCATTTCATTTCCTTCCTTTTCCTCTGCCTTTTCCACTTTATTCCGCTTTACTTTTTGTCACTTGCCCTCGCTGGAGCTACTCCACCTCTCTTCTTTTCCCCCGGCTCTGGCGATGACTGTGCTTTGGTCCGACACATTTTTCCTTAACCAATTTTTGCTCGTAATATTTTTACAGAAGAGTAGAAGGAAAGACGGAACGGAAGGAGCCCGAGCTAGCGACACAAAATATATGGCGAGCAAAGTTTCAATTTTCCCCGTAATGTCCTTCAGCAAGTCTTACTTATTTATTATATCCTTAATTATTTCACTGGATTGTTTTTAACACGCCCTTCATTTTCTTCTTTTTCCTCCTCTAACGTTTCCTTCAGCTCTTTTTCACTTTTTCTTTCCAGTTTGCTTTCCTACCATCCGCCATCAATAGCTATGTTTGTTTTGTTCTATCTTTTTTTCCCTGTTTTTATTCGTTTTTCTGTAGGTGTAAAATGAGAAACAAACTAAAAGGTAACCCTGCCAAGCGCACTCACTCTCTCTAGTGAGTGCACCCTGTAATATCACTGTGCAACTGTAATGATGGAGATGTTCTTAGAGTAGTTGGTTGTTATTATGAGAAGCTAGCTGCTACGTGGCCTTTTATAGGGAGCTTGCGATCGCCGATCAGCAAGCGTGAGGCGGAAGCAGTTGGCCTGCAAGGGAGGCAATTCAACATCCCCCTTAGCCACCACTCTGAGTCTCTGCCTGAGTAGACATTTGCAATCCAGCAGAGCAGCTGTATAACTAGGAAATGAGATCTACATACAAGATTAAGAGTGTCATCTGCTGACAATTTCACAGAAGACTGACAAGAATTAGAAGATAAGATAGAAATAAAAGAACCAGTAAAAATGAATAAACTACTAAAGAAGTAGTTATTATTATTATTATTATTCTTTCATTATAAATGTATACAGTCAGAGACTATGATATCTACCTGAAAACTTTTAGTTCTCAGGGTTTCTCTAGTATCTGTAAAGCTAATTATTATACATTTGTCAGTTTCAGATATATAAAATTAGAAAATTTCAGCTCAGAATACAAAAACCTTTTATAAATTGCAGAATTTTTTCTTTCTTATGAAGAGAAGTATGAGCATTTTTCTTCTGAGTATTTTCAGAATTTTGAGCAGATTTTAAAACAGCAGGTTTAGAAACAGCAGATTCTGCTACTTAAGTGTATTTTTTTTTTCTGATTTAAAGAAGAAAAAGAAGAAGAAGAGTTAGTAACTATACTAGAAATTTTCAATGTTTTTTAAACTGTATTTAAAATTTCAAGTTTAAACTTAATTATCTTCTGTAGTTATCTAGTCTGAGTATGAAGAATTAACAGAACTTCTTCATTCATCTCAATCAGATACTGTTTTTCAAGAATTTTACTGACTTTTTCAAGTTCTTATATTTCAAGAACTTGTTATTACTCTATTTTCTCTTTATTATTATTATTATTATTATTCTTCTTCAATTATAGATGTATGCAGTCAGAGACTATGATATCTATCTGAGAACTTTTAGTTCTCAGAGTTTTTTCTATATCTATAAAGTCAACTATTAAGTCTATTATACATTTACCAATTTCAGATATGTAAAATCAGAAAATTCCAGCTCAGAATATAAAAACTGTTTATAAATTACAGTATTTTAACACCTTCTGATACTTTGAAATCATTTGATAATATCATGACAAAAGAAAAGAGAACATAGTCTTAAAGATAGACATATTAAATAAATAGATAGAAAAGAATAGAAAGAAAAAAGTAAAGTAAAGAGAGACTATAATAAAATAAATTATTAAAAGATAGTATATAGCTGTATTAACAGACTATATCTAATTAATTTTCTTCTCTTCATATTTAGATATTTCTGAATTTTATTATTTTCTTATAGCTGCTTGAGTTTCTGATAGAAAGTCTATTAAGTATTTAATTTCTATCTCAGTTAAGAATAAGAATCTTATATTTAATTAATTTAAATTATACTTCTCTTTCAATCTGACTCTGAGACTATTGTATAATACATAGTATATTACAATATACTCAGAATTTTTATTTGTATTGTAGAATGAGCATTCTATTGAATCAAATCTATTATTAAATCTTTGTATATAAGATTTGAAATAATCATGTTCTAGTTTCAGCTGAATTATAGATGAGAATATTTTTTTTTTACATTTAATTAATGTAAGAGGCCTACGCCGAATAGATCAGTATAATATATAGGTCTTATATAATAAAGAGAAAAATGTTAGAGAAGGAAAAGAAAGAGAAAGTGTGAGAATCAGTGATTAAAGTGAATATTTATATGTGTATATGATGATGTATGCAGTGAAGCTTCAGAGTGAAAGAATCTATATATATTTATAGTGACTGAGAATCAGTAATCAAGAATGACTGAGAATCAGAGCATATGTGTTCAAGAATGAAGTGATTAAAATCTGTGAAGTGTAATAGAATAGTCTATATAATTGATCAAGTACAGCTCATCACATTAGCTCTCTCTTTTCAGAAGTAGTTCTCATCAGTCAAGAACTGCTGTTTCAGATGTGATTCAAAGGTTACTTAAGTCAGTATACAATTACAGGCGTACGCCGGCTTCTTATATATGTTATCTAAATTAATTAGTGACTGCTAGAGCTTCTTTACATTTATAAGCATGTTCAGAAGTGACTGTGTTATTATCTGATAATTGTATGTTCTTTCAAATCACATTCTCTCTCATCAGATTCAGTCACGCTCATGTAACTATAATGTATATTCTAGCTTCATGCAGATTAGCATGTCACTAGTGTTCATAATAGTGTAGTCTATTTCTGATTCAGCTAGTATTCTGTGTATACTCTTATAAAGAAACTTTCACTATATTATATTACTTATTCACTAACTTTTTTCATTCTTCAATCATCTTCTTCATTATCATTATCATTAAATATTATCATCTTATTCAAGATTTCTACTTCTTCTTCTATTTAACACTTTCTATCTATTCATCTATCACATCTTACATGTTTTTGACAATAATCTCTCATTCTTATAACAAGTGTTATCATAGTGCTCATACTGAGCAGTTTATTAACAGTGAGTGTAATGTGTTATAGAATATGATCAGAACTTGTTTATTCTCTAACAATTATCAGAATATACTATTATAGATGACACATCTTCTTCATCTTCTTATATACTCTCTATCTTCTTTTTCTAACAGATATCTGATTGTGTTTTGCATGAATACAGATACTGATATTTTATTTTAATTTATATAGAATCTTCACATGTTGACAGATCTGCATTTATCAATAATTGTAATCTCAATGTTGAATTATTAATTGAGAACTTAAGAGATGTGATAATAAAGAAATTATCTGTACTATATATGACTGAGTCTTCTATATCTCTCTCTACTCTCTCTGTTTCTTTCTCTACTGCTTCTTCTCAATCTTCTATATCTGTCTCTGTATCTGATTCTCCTGCTTCTGCTATCTTTGTTTCTGTGACTCTTATTTCTACTACTTCTACTCTCTCTGCTTCTGCTGTCTCTGCTTTCATTATCAGCTCTCTCTGTTTCAAGAAGATATTGTGTAGACTTAATGAACTATATTTTTCAGTGTGTATACTTCTATTCTTCTTACTGACTTATAAAATAATTTATTATATGAAGACTGTATATAATATGACTATCTGAAGCTCAGTCACAGACACTGATTATTACATTTATTTTAAATATTCATGATAAGATAATTGTTTATTTATATCAAAGAATCACCTCTCTTCTCAACAGTGTCAAGATTATAAGTCTTTTTTTTTTTTTTTATCTTCTCTTTCTGATGCTGATTTTTCTGTTCTTAGAGAAAATCATTATAAGTTTTATTATACATGAAGTTGTGATGTTTATAGATATCAAGAAACTTTTTACAACTGTAAAGTTTAATATTATAGAGATATTTACTCTGATGAATTTCTTCAGAATGATAGATCTGTATCAGTCTATTCTCTGATATTTATTATCTAACTTTGTGATGCAGGCAAAAGATATCTGTGTTTTCAGAAATAGAAATGCAGATGTTGTACTCTTTTACACTCACAGACATGAGACTCATACATCTTATCTAAGATGTTATTATAAAAATGAGCTGTTCACATGCTGTGTTCTACTTTCTGTATTTCTCTGTATTTCTCTCTCTCTTTCTGAGAAGTCTCATGCATATTGTAATTGTATATATAATTCTAAGATCAGTGAGTATTCATTCAGTAATTGTTACTCTTGTTTTTACAGTTTTATATGCTAATAATAGTTCTTAGTTACTCTGGCATCAGAGATCATTTTAATTAAAGATAATAATATCACTGAGACTATCTTCTCTCACTCTCAAGCTTCTCTCAGTGCTTTCTCTCTCTCTTCTGCAGAGAAGATTGTGTGCATATCAGATTATAAGTATTCAGTCTCAGATAACATCTGCTGTCATTTATCTGATTCTGTGTCTTCTTCTTCTTTCATTTCTTCTGTCTCTGTTCTCTCTGTTCTGGCTTCTGATTCTGCAGATTTCATGCTCTTCTTCAATTTTTCTACATATATGTGTACACATTTCTATATTGGTATTTCAGTCAATCTTGTGATAAATGATATTAATATCATATACAGAGTGATAGAGAAATCAGAGACATGTACAGTGTTATTATAAAAGTAACTTACAGCTCTTGAATTTCTTGTAAATCTTAAGTTTTGAGATTTTCTTTGTTTTTGATGTTTTTCAGATGACATGATGTTGGAAATAGATTAAATATATAATATATAAAAATGAATGAGATATATATGATAACATTTATCTTTTACAGCTGATTCTTCTAATTGATGACTAATTCATTATCTCTTTTCTTTTCTTACACTTTTTCTCTGTCTGCTAGTTACTACTCTTATGTAATCTCTATATGATACAGTATTCAGTGACTAGATTTAACAGCTTTCATCTTTTATAATTCTGTCTTATGTATTATACTGTCTCTCTTCACCTGCTCAGATCACTACAGTGAATAGCTTATTGAAACTAATCTCATCTGATCTCTGAGTGTTCTCAGAGATTGAGATAACTTAATTCTATACATCTGTGAATGTTTCAGATGATTCATTCTCTGTTATCTCTGTAATTGAACTAGTGTAAACAGTTAAATTCAACTCTGAATTCCTTTTTCTTCTATGATCTGATTCATATGTAAGTCTGCTATTTTAAGACTACTCTTTACTACATTGTATCTACTATCTGCAGTGTGTTATTATACAACTGACTACAGTCTCATCACTTATTAAAGTATGATATTTATCTGATTTCTTCATTACTTCTTATTCTTTTCTTATAATTATGAAAAGATTGAAATAAGTAAGATTATCTGATTCATAAGCATCTATGATTTCTGTTACTTTGTAAGACTTTTTAATTATAAGTCTCTTCTTTTTCAACACTGATGATAGTTCTGTAAATAATTATAATCTGCTCAGATCTTGCATCTTTATCTTTATAAGATATGAATCATTTATTAAGTTATATAAGATTTGTCTCTCTGATTCTTTCAATGTGTATATTCTCAGAGAATGTGATTTAAGTATTTTATAGAGCTCAAATCATCTAGATTGAAACTTCTCAGAACTCTCATTATGTACAAGAACTCATATTCTTATCTTAAGACTTAATTTCTTAACTAGTGAGTCTTGTATTCTTTTTAATTGAATTGTTTAATTTAAAAGTAACTTGTTAGCTTTTGCACATGTGTGGCTGATCTCTTTCAATCTTGATTCTGTGTTCATGACTGCTGTATCTGTAACTGTTGTGTCTGCAACTATTGTTTCTACTGTATTCACAACTAATGCATCTGCAACTGCTGTTCTCTTCTTCATCTTTTTCAAAGCATTCTTCAGAATGCGCGGATGCAATTCATACAACAGATAGAATAGTGAACACTTGAAGACTGCATACTGTTGAATCTGTGTGACTAATAGTATCTATCTAAGATATTCATTTCATAGTCTCATAGACTTGCTCACTAGATATTTCATCAGCATATTACTCAAGATTCCATTCAAGTGTTTCACTTTCTTATTTATTCACAGATAATATAATGTTGTTCTACAATATCTTATCTGTAACTGACTCATGAAATGCCTCACTGCTTCTTCTATAAGATTTACATCATTATCAGTTAGAATCTCATGCAGTATTTCATAGTTAACATAGATCTCATTATGTAGAAACTTTATCATCATCTTCTCTATTGCTTCTGAAACTGCTTTTATGAGTGATCAATCAGTAGTGTAGTCAATAGCAGTGATTATTCAATGATTTTCATTTAATGTTCACAGTAATATGTCTATGAGATTTATCTCTCATTATTTGAATGATTGTATCATACATTCTATCTGATATTGCATTTTCTTATATTCTAACCCTTTTCTAGATTCTTTCATGACCTGACAATTCAGACACTTATAAGTGTATATCTGAATATTCTCAGTCATACTTGATCAGTACACTCTTGATTCAAGTATATTCATGAGTTCAGAGCTTTCTAAGTGACTGAATTTCTTATGCATACAAGTCATCAAGTCATATCTAAATAAATATTCTAAATAGAAAGCTTCTACATATTCTAGATCACAGTAAAGCATAATATTGTTTTTCAATTTTCTCAGCTTGAAGTTCAGAAGTATCTCTTCTACTACTTTTATAAGATACTTATTATTCAATATCTTGCTATTCTTTAAGTGAGAGATTATTATGTTCACTCATTCTGATTTCTTGTATTCTCTCAGTATATTTAATATGAACTTCTCTTATATCTAGTTTACAGAATTCTTATTTATGAAATCAGATTTGTGACTGATTGCATCAGATATTACAGTGTCTGATTTCTTTCAGTATTTAATATATAGATTATATACTTAAAACTCTGAGATTCAATATGCTAAGTGTTTGAAAGATTTTATCATTAATTATAGATAGATGAGACTTTTATAATCTGTGATCACTGTTGTTATATATCTATTGTTGATATATCTATTTCATAATATCAGTATATACTTAATTACTAGTAATTTCTTTTTATACACTGAATAATTGAGCTCAGCATCTGATAGTTTTCTATTATTATATATCACTGAGTGTAGCTTGCTGTTCTTACTCATCTGTAAAAGAGTATCTCTGATAGCTCATTCAGATATATTTATCTCAATGTAGAAAGATTTATCACAATCTGATTGAATAAGTACTAAAGATATTATTACACATTTTCTCAGTGTGAGAAAAGCCTCTTTATATACAGTATTTTAGATAATTGATCAAAACTTCTTCTTCTGTAGATTAGTATCTATTTCTCTTAAGAGATCTGAGAGTAATGCAGCTATTTATATGAAATTCTTGATAAATCTGCAGTAATATGAGATCAACTCAAGAAACTGTTATATATAATATACATTTCTCAGTCACAGTCAATTTACTATGATATTTAATTTCTCTGAGATGAGATGTATACAGTTATCACTCACTACATGTTCTACAAACTTCAACTCTTTCATTTCAAACATATACTTTGTTAATTTAATATAGAGCTTATGCTCTGTCAGAGTTGTAAGCACTTTATCAAGATACTTCAGATATTTATTATATGAGTTTAAGAAGACTAGAATGTTATTCAGATATATAAGATATGAGATTTCATTCTGTTTATAAAGAATTGTAATCATCATTATTTAAAAGATGACAGGCATATTTATCAGACTGAATGATATTATCAGAAATTCAAACTCCTTTCATTATATATTAAATATAGTTCACAGAACTGATAGTTTATCTATATAAATCTATCAGTATTCTGAGAGAAGATCAATCTTTGATAGATATCAGGTATTTTTAACTGTATTCAACTGTTATTAAATCTGTGACAGTGAATATTCATTCTTGATTATAAGCTTATTGAGTGCTTGATAATTGATACACATCTGTTACTTCTCACTCATCTTTTTCATGAATAGAACTGAAAAGCCTCATACACTTGATAAGAATTATATGAGATCATATTCTAGAAGGTCTGTGATCTGACACTTCTGTTCTTTGAGATGTGTTTATGACAGGGAATATGCATTCTGATTGACTGGTTTCACATTCTCTGTGTCAATCTCATATACAAATCCTCATTTCAGCAGTAATTCTGATGAAAGATCTGTTCAGAAGATCTTTTCATACTTCTTCAGAAGCTTCTTCATATACTTATTCTTCTGTATATTCTTTATCTTAATTTTCTTCACTTTCAGATTCTGTATAACATACAGAATACTTTTGAATAAGATCTTGTAAATTATTCTCTTTACTTATTAGTGTGTAAGCAGACTTAACTCTTCTATATCAGAGATGTGAAATGTCCTTCTTATATTGATTGATAGAATTGTATGAACTGTTTTCTTCTTATCAGTTAGTTGTATATAATACATACATCATTGAATCTGTGAATTGAATCTTTGAAACTAATCAAGTCTGAGAATAAGATTGTATTTCATATTCTACAGCTCTTACACTCAAATATAGCAAGATTATTCTCTGAAGTGCAAGGAAACTCTTACTCTTACAGATAATATCAAATATTAATTATTAGACAATCTTATGTATTGAGAATTCTCTACTCAGTGAATCTCTTTCAGTCTTTGAATTATATAATCATTAATATATTATGTAGATGCTTCTGTATCTGCTAATACTTTTGCAGTTATCTCTTAATTCTTACTCAAGTGCTCTTTATACATTAATATTTCAGGTCTTAAAATATTAAGATGAGTGTCTGCTTTATTATTCTCACTCACACTTCATTCAGAAGTCTGCTTTCTCTTGATATTCACAGAATTCAGAGAATCATCTAATACAGATATCTCTTTCACTTTAAAGACTTTTCATAGAATATCAGTGAGTGTCTTCAAGCTCACTGATTCTGCTAGTTTTTTAACTCTCTTACTTCTTTTAACTGTGTATACTGTGTGCAATTCTTTGTATTATGATTTTAGTATCTACAGTTGAAGCAAGCTTGATACTCATAATATCAAGATTTTCACTCAGAGAATTTCTTTTTCAGAGAATTCAGTGCTTTAGCAATGATATTCAAATCTATATTTATTATATTCAGATGTGTGACTTGTGTTGTAGAAGTCTGATTATCTGTTCTCTGCTGAGATATACTCAATTGCAGTATTTTCTATTATAATTGACTCACTTGTTTCTGTACAATGAGAATATTGTATACTTTCTTCACTGTGTCTAGCTGTGAGATTAAGCATTTCTATTTCACTCTTAACTCAGATGTAAGATCATGAATGAAGATCTATAAACAGAAAGATATTGAAAGCTCTTCATTCAATATGAGATAGTGTAAACTGAAGTATATGAAGTATAATGTAAGATTACTTACTTATCTACACTCAGTGAAGTGTTTATAATGTTTATCTCACATGTTCACTTTCTCAAAGTTGTGTAAGATTCATTTGAAAAACTCATTCTATGTTTATGAGAATGAATATCATTCTGAGTCTGTGAGATTTATCTTTTTATCAGCTATTTACAATGACTTTGCTTTTCTGTGTAGAAACATAGCAGATCTTAAGACTTGTTAAAATTCTGTTAACTGTCTGTCTGTAAGTTTGTATTCAATTCAATAATATAATCATATCTGACTTAGCCAGCTAATTGCAGCATTATTTTTTTAATCACTATTAAAGCTTAATGACTCTGACAGATCTTTCAGCTTAATGTATCTCATGTTTAGATTCTCATTCTGTGCAGTGATCTTCAACAATGTGTACACTTCTGAAGAGATTGTGAATGATTATAATAAGATCTTCAGATTCAGTATAATCATCTAGCCCCGGTGGCCGAATGATTAATGCGGCCACCCAGTAGCACCTTGGCGTGGGAAACCAAGGCGCGTGGGTTCGAAACTCACAGGAAATACATTAAATCTGGAACTCAAGCACCTCAGGTTTCTAATAAATACAGAGGTGTATAAATCACTTCAATGAATCACTCTATGTTCCTGAGCTGGGAAGTTATTATTACATGTATCTAATTGTCACTTCTTTGTATTTTCCTATGTTCTTGTTATCTTGGTGTGGTCTCAACACCTGTATTTCCTCCTGTATAATCAACACTTGACCTGTATTTAACATCACGCAAGGACTCATCATAAGCTCCGCTTGCATATGAGTATAATGAAAGAATAATAATAATAATAATAAAGTATAATCATCTATCTGTGTAAACATTTAATCTTCTGCTGCAGGTCTAAGACCTAGTTTTCTCTATTCTTATTAATGATGATGATTGTGTCAGAAAAGCTCTTCATAGTAAATACTTAATCTGCAGTGAATATCAATTATTATTTGACTTCTGTCTCAGTCTGTCACTGTATACACAAGATCTTAATTTTGGTTAGAATTCTTGTACATTATTATTATTATTATTATTCTTCAATTATAGATGTATGCAGTCAGAGACTATGACATCTATCTGAGAATCTTTAGTTCTCAGAGTTTTTCCTATATCTATAGAGTCAACTATTATACATTTATCAATTTCAGATATGCAAAATCAGAAAATTTCAGCTCAGAATATAAAAACTGTTTACAAATTGCAGTATTTCAACATCTTCTGATACTTTGAAATCATTTGAAAATATCATGACAAAGAAAAAGAGAACATAGTCTTAAAGATAGACACATTAAATAGATAGATAGAAAAGAACAGAAAGAAACAAGTACAGTAAAGAGAGACTATAACAAAATAAAATTATTAAGAGATAGTGTATAACTGTTTTAACAGACTATATCTAATCAATTTCTGCCTCTTCATATTCAGACACTTCTGAATTCAGTCATTTTCTTATAGCTGCTTGAGTTTCTGATAGAAAGTCTATTAAGTATTTAATTCCTGTCTCAGTTGAGAATAAGAACCTTATATTTAATTAATTTAAATCATACTTCTTCTTTAATCTGACTCTGAGACTATTGTATAATGCACAATGCATTATAATATACTCAGGATTTTCATTCACATTGCAGAATAAGCACTCTGTTGAATCAAATCTATCATCAAATCTTTGTATATAAGATTTGAAATAATCATGTCCTAGTTTCAGCTGAATTATAGATGAGAATATTTTCTTTTTACATTTAATTAAACAAGATTTTCACTTTGGTTTTATCTCAAATCTTGAATAATGTATGCTCTTCTTTTGTTTCATGCCAGCTTTCACTTCACTTGTTTAAACAAGATTCTTTTATCTT
>NW_003101648.1:368541-376791 GCF_000003855.2 Blastomyces gilchristii SLH14081 | reverse complement strand
TTCTTTCTTTTCTTCTCTAATGTTTTTCTCTTTGTTATATAAGACCTATCAATATAATACTGATCTATTCAGTGTAGGCTTCTTACACTAGAAAAATGTTCATTATCTTCTTATTAGAAATGATTATTCATGCATTATCTTCTCATTAGAAATGATTATTCATCAAGAAATATTCAAACATGTAACAATGTGTAAGAAATAGAGAAACAGTTAAACAGTTAAGTGAACACTGAGTTCTCAGATAGAAGCTTGCTCATCAGTTACTCTGACTCTGTAACAAGATCTTATAAAGAGAGTAAGATTTTATAAGAGAATATCAGCAAAAGACCTGAGAGTTCTGACACTCAGATGTATGAGATATTCATATAATTATACATTCAACAATCAATATAATCATGTCTAATGATAATATGAAACTCTTGAACATGAGCATAGATGTGATGTCACAGTGGCTCTAAGCAATGTTGAAATTATAACAACAATAAAGAGCTAATATACATGCAACTCAACAACTTCAATACAAAGAGATTTAATAATTAATTCATGTGATTTCAACACCTACAGAATCAAATATAAAAGCACTGAAGAAACACTTAGATACTTCTGTATATTTTAATACTTCTGATCTCACTCTCTACTCATCATAAAGAATAGAAATGCTCATGAAACTGAGTATAGATGAAGATGTCATCAATTCATTAATCAATCAAGATTAATATATCAATGAATGATTGAAGAATCATACAAAACAGAAGTTTCATTCATGAATAAAAGCATGTGAATCAGTGTTATAAATATCTGATAATATTATGAAATATCTTGATATTCTGTTCTGAGACACTGCCATGCAATAAAAAGTATTAGACTGATTATAGAGTACTTAACAGAGAAACACTTCTCTTATAACATTCATCTCTGACTTCAACACTAAGATTCTAGAAGCAGGTAATCAATCTTGAGAAAATTGAATGAAGATTAGCATGCTTAAGAAGACATTAACCTTTAAACTCTTACAGACTCTTGTAAGTGTAGACAAAGACCAGACTTATAAAGGTTTCTGTACACAGCTTCAGACAGTGAATGACTGTCTTATCAAGCTCAAGAATATACAGAACAGTGATAGAAGACATTACACACCTGCACTGAGAAATAACCTAGTCACTCACACACCTGTACTGCCCCGGTGGCCGAATGGTTAATGCGGCCACCCGGTAGCGCCTTGGCGTGGGAAACCAAGGTGTGTGGGTTTGAAACCTGCAGGGGATACATTAAATCCGGAACCCAAGCACCTCAGGTTCCTAGTAAATACAGAGGTGTACAAATCGCTTCAACAAATCGCTCTATGTTCCTGGCATGGGAAGTTATTATCGCATGTATCTAATTGTCACTCCTTTGTATTTTCCTATGTTCTTGTTATCTTGGTGTGGTCTTAACACCTGTATTTCCTCCTGTATAACCAACACTTGACCTGTATTTAACATCACGCAAGGACTCATCATAAGCTCCGCTTGCATATGAGTATAATGGAAGAATAATAAGAATAATAATAATAATAATAACACACCTGTACTGAAGAATAACAATGATGCAGATGTTATGAATTGAGTAGACTCAAATGTCTATACACAAGCAAGAGTCTTCACTATTCAAACAGGCTTCTGAGTTTCTGAGATCACTTCTAAAGAAGTTGCTGATCAATGTTAATATGAAGTGTGCATTAACTGTAACTGATCAGAGCACATTGCTTTCAACTGCTGATCAGTCTATATACCTTCTCATTTAAAAGATGAATCAGTGTCTGTTCACACTAATCACATTGCAGTGAAGAAAGATTTGAAAGATAACTATAAGAATATCTCAATGAAACAGAGAAAAGATTACCTTCTGTTCAAATTCACAAACAGAAGCTTGAAGAGATCAGATGACAATAATTTGAAGAGAAAATAATAATAAATGTAATTCTTATATCTACTGTGATTGATAATATGTATAATATGAAAGTCATGGTAGACAGCAGTCTATGTCACTATACAATGATAAAATCTTCAGTTATAAAATATCATAATCTTCAGTGTATTCTCTTATCAAAACCCTGACTTCTTACAGAATTCAATAATTCAAAAGATGTTTGCATTCATTACATGATAAAACTAAATATAGATGTTAAAGAATATCAGTATGAAGATATCTACACATATAAAGTTGATAATCTTAATTATAATCTGATATTAGAACTTATCTGACTATCTGAATAAGACATCTTATTAAACACTTGAAACAGAAGTTTAATATTCTCTAATAATGATAGAATTCATGAAGATGATATTCACAAGACTATGAATCTGACACAGATCTCTGTCAACACTTATGAAATGCTCTGAAAAAGAAGTCATTAAAACTGCTGACAGAGTCACTGACAAAGTCATTGATGACAGAATTATGTATCAATCTATTCTGTCAGTCTGACTGATATCAAGAAAGCTCTAGAAAAGTTATTCTATACTATAATAACAGATTCTCATACAAAACTCTCTTAATAATATCATAAATATCTAGATGTCTTCTGACAAGATAATATTATAAATATACCTTCTTTACAAGGCTCAGAAGTGAATCACAGTATCAAGTGAGAAAAGAAGAATGATAAGAACTCTGAGTCACTGTGAGATCTTCTTTATAATATATCTTGAGATGAACTTCTTCTTCTTCAGAAGACACTCAATGATCTGTTGAATAAGAAATTTATACATATTAGCAACTCTTCTACTGCAGCTTCTATTCTCTTTGTAAAGAAGTCAGATAAAGAACTCTGATTCTGTGTGAACTACTAAGATCTGAACAGATTGATAAAGAAAGATTGATATCTCTTATCTCTTATCAATGAAATCCTAGCATAGATCAGATGAGCTCAATAATTTACAAAGCTAGATGTCATTATCATATTCCATAAGATTTGTATCACTGAAGAAGATGAATAACTTACAGTATTCTGAACATGTTATAATCTCTTTAAATGAATAGTCACACTCTTTGAACTGACTAACACTCTCAGTATATTTCAGAAGTATATTAACTGAGCACTCTGAGATTTTCTTGATAAGTTTGTATCTGCTTATCTAGATGACATTCTCATCTTCACTGATAAATTCAGAAAAGAGCATCAAGAGCATGTGTGAAGAGTATTACAATAACTACAAGAAGCAGAACTATCAATTAATATTGATAAGTGTGATTTTGAAGTTAAGAGTACTAAATATTTAGGTTTCATCATAGAAGCTGATAAGAGAATTCAAATGAATTCTGAGAAGATCTCTGTCATTCTTGAATGAGAAGCTTCATATACTGTGAAAGATGTACAAAGCTTCATTGAATTCACTAACTTCTATCAGTGATTTATATGAAACTTCTCAGATATCATGAGATCACTTACAGACCTCACTAAGAAAGACTCAGTATTTCAATGATTAGCAGACACTGAAGCTGCATTTATACAGATAAAGAAGATGTTCATTAATACCTCTCTGCTGATAACATTCAATTCTAATCACAAGACAGTTGTTGAGGCTGATTTCTCTGACTATGTGATGGAAGAAGTGATATTATAATATGATGATGAAGATGTTCTAGTAATTCTCTTTTATTCAGTGAACAAATGAGAGGTAGAAAACAGTGTTCTGCAATTGACACTGTTCTCTCAGTTGTTCATGATATTCAAATAGCAAAGCATGAAGGTCTGGTCTCAACTGCAGTTTTTATTGATATAAAAGAAGCATTTGATCATGTTTCAAAGTCAAAGTTAATTCAGACTTTGAAGATGTTAAAACTGCCACTTTCTCTAATAAAGTGGGTTAACTGTTTTATGTCTAAAAGAATTATACAACTTTTCTTTGATGGAATGAAACAAGACAAGACTGAGATAAAAATAGAAGTATTGCAAGAATCTTCAATCTCACTCATTTTATTTGCAATAGTACACTGCATATCTATTCAAAAATAGAAATATGAGAATAGTGTGATCTCTGAGTTATATGAATGATATTGATCTAGTTTACAGCTCAAAAACTATCAAAGAGAATTTGAAAGTGATTGAAGAAGCTGCAAAGGAAATCTTTGTTAGAGCAGATATCAATCAAATTCAATTTAATATGAATAAAACTGAGTTAATTCATTTCTTTCCTAGATTCAATGAGAAAGAACTATCTCTAACTCTTTTACATAGAGAGATTAAACCCAGTGTAAATGTCAAATGATTAGAAGTATGGTTAAACTTCAAGTTGAATTTTAAATATCACATTCAACAAAGAACTGTCAAGGCAGAAAGACTATTGAACAACATAATCAGACTATCAAATACAGAGAGAGGTCTATTCTTCCAGGCTATGAGACAGTTATATATAGTCTGTATTACATCAGTAGCTGATTATGAAGTTCAAGTTTGATGAAATAATCAAGGGAATTTCACTGAACTCTTTCAAAGTCTGCAAAACAGAGCTTTGAGAAGAATTCTGAGAGCATTCAAATCATCTCCTATTAAAGCAATGAAAATTAAAGCTTCAATTCCTTCTTCTGCTATTAGATTTGAAAAGGCCTGTATAAACTATGCTCTGAGAGTTATGAAGATGAGCTCAAATCATATAATCAGAGAAAGAGTCTCTTCTTCATTTCCACTAATTAACTCTGAAAATGAACTGGATTGGAATAGATTTCTTGATTGAAATGAAAATAATTCTTCAAAGAAAATGTCTTCTCAACTGTACAGACTATGCTCTCTGATTAAAAATCAATTTTCTTCTTTAAATATTGAAAAAGTTGATCATGAGAAGATATCTCTCTGAAGAGAAAAGCTTGAATCTCTTATAGACTTGTAAATAAGTGAACTATCTAAGAGGAAAGAATATGAACAGCATTTGAAGAGAATTTCTACAATTAATATAGAAGACTCTATTCTGATTTATTCAGATAACTTCAAAAATGAGAATTTGAATAGATTAGGCACAGGCATTGCTTATACTGAAGATAATATTAATTTTATCTCAGATTTCTGGAATTTAGGCTGTGAATCTGAAGTCCTTGATGCTGAACTATTTATAATAGTGAAAGCTTTCAAACTCATTGAAATAAAATCTCATAAAAGAGGAAATTGTTTGAAAGAGATATGAATATTCTCTGATAGTCAAGCTGCTTTAAAAAGACTTAGAAATAGTCAGATTCATAATGATTAAATGAATCTTGAACTGATCTTAAACTCTGTTTTAAAAATTCAAAAGAGAAGAATATCAAAGCTGAGAATTCATCTACACTGAGTTCCTGCTCATATGAATATTCATGACAATGAATTGGCTGATTCAGCTGTAAAAAAGGGTGCAGAATTAAGCAGATCTATTTAAAAAATTATGTTCTGGTCTTTTATAAAGAGAAAAATAAAAGAATCTTGTTTAGACAAGTGAAATGAAAGCTGACAGAAACAAAAGAAGAGTATACATTATTCAAGATTTGAAACAAAACCCAAGTGAAAATCTTGTTCAATTAAATGTAAAAAGAAAATATTCTTATCTATAATACAGCTGAAACTAGAACATGGCTATTTCAAATCTTATGTACAAAGATTTGATGATAGATTTGACTCAATAGAATGCTCATTCTGTAATATAAATGAGAATCCTGAGCATATTATAATGCACTGTGCATTATATAATAGTCTCAGAGCCAGATTGAAAGAGAAGTATGATCTAAATCAATTAAATATGAGATTCTTATTCTCAACTGAGACAGGAACTAAATACTTAATAGACTTTCTATCAGAAACTCAAGCAGCTATAAGAAAATGGCTAAATTCAGAATTATCTGAATATGAAGAGGAGGAAATTAATCAGATATAGTCTGTTAAAACAGCTATACACTCTCTTTTAATAATTTGTTTTGTTATAGTCTCTCTTTACTTTATCTTTTTCTGTATCTTTTCCTTTCAATTTCTTTCTATCTATCTATTTAATGTGTCTATCTTTGAGACTGTGTTCTTTCTCTCTTTTCTTTTGTCATGATATTGTCAAATGATTTCAAAGTATCAAAAGATGTTAAAACACTGCAATTTGTAAACAGTTTTTGTATTCTGGGCTGGAATTTTCTGATTTTGCATATCTGAAATTGATGAATGTACAATAGTTAACTTTACAGACATAGAAAAAACCTGAGAACTAAAGTTCTCAGGTAGATGTCATAGTCTCTGACTGCATACATCTATAATTGAAGAATAATAATAATAATAATATAGATGTATGTAGTCAGAGACTATGACATCTACCTGAGAACTTTTAGTTCTCAGAGTTTTTCCTATATTTATAAAGTTAACTATTATACATTCACCAATTTCAGATATGTAAAATCAGAAAATTTCAGCTCAGAATACAAAAACTATTTATAAATTGCAGTGTTTTAACATTTTCTGATACTTTGAAATCATTTGACAATATCATAACAAAGCAAAAGAGAACACAGTCTTAAAGACAGACACATTAAATAGATAGATAGAAAGCAATTGAAAGGAAAAGATAAAGTAAAGAGAGACTGTAACAAAACAAATTATTAAAAGACAGTATATAGCTGTTTTAACAGACTATATCTGATTGATTTCCTTCTCTTCATATTCAGATATTTCTGAATTTAGCCATTTTCTTATAGCTGCTTGAGTTTGTGATAGAAAGTCTATTAAGTATTTAATTCCTGTCTCAGTTGAGAATAAGAATCTCATATTTAATTGATTTAAATCATACTTCTCTTTCAATCTGACTCTGAGACTATTGTATAATGCACACTGTATTACAATATACTCAGAATTCTCATTTGCATTGCAGAATAAGCATTCTATTGAATCAAATCTATTATCAAATCTTTGTATATAAGATTTGAAGTAGTCATGTTCTAGTTTCAGCTGTATTATAGATGAGAATATTTTCTTATTACATTTAATTGAACAAGATTTTCACTTGGGTTTTATTTCAAATCTTAAATAGTGTATACTCTTCTTTTATTTCTGCCAGCTTTTATTTGACTTGTCTAAACAAGATTCTTTTATTTTTCTCTTTATAAAAGACTAGAACATAATTTTTTGAATAGATCTGCTTAATTCTGCACTCTTTTTTACAGCTGAATCAGTCAATTCATTGTCATGAATATTCATATGAGCAGGAACTCAGTGAAGATGAATTATCAGCTTTAATATTCTTCTCTTTTCAATTCTCAAAACAGAGTTTAAGACCAGTTCAAGATTCATTTGATCATTATGAATCTGACTATTTCTAAGTCTTTTTAAAACAGCTTGACTATCAGAGAATATTCATATCTCTTTCAAACTCTTTTCTCTTTTATGAGATTTTATTTCAATGAGTTTGAAAGCTTTCACTATTATAAATAGTTCAGTATCAAAGACTTCAGATTCACAGCCTAAATTTCAGAAATCTGAGATAAAATTAATATTATCTTCAGTATAAGCAATGCCTGCGCCTAATCTATTCAAATTCTCATTTTTAAAGCTATCTAAATAAATCAGAATAGAGTCTTCTATATTAATTGTGAAAATTCTCTTCAAATTCTCTTCAAATGCTGTTCATATTCTTTCTTCTTAGATAGTTCACTTATTTACAAGTCTATAAGAGATTCAAGCTTTTCTCTTCAGAGAGACATCTTCTCATGATCAACTTTTTCAATATTTAAAGAAGAAAATTGATTTTTAATCAGAGAGTATAGTCTGTACAGTTGAGAAGACATTTTCTTTAAAGAATTATTTTCATTTCAATCAAGAAATCTATTTCAATTCAGTTCATTTTCAGAGTTAATTGATGAAAATGAAGAAGAGACTCTTTCTCTGATTATATGATTTAAGCTCATCTTTATAACTCTCAGAGCATAGTTCATACAGGTCTTTTCAAATCTAATAGTAGAAGAAGGAATTGAAGCTTCAATTTCTATTGCTTTAATAGAAGATGATTTGAATACTCTCAGAATTCTTCTCAAAGCTCTGTTTTACAGACTTTGAAAGAGTTCAGTGAAATTCTCTTGATTATTTCATTAAACTTGAACTTCATAATCAGCTACTGATGTAATACAGGCTATATATAACTGTCTCATAGCCTGGAAGAATAGATCTCTCTCTGTATTTGATAGTCTGATTATATTATTCAATAGTCTTTCTGCCTTGACAGTTCTTTGTTGAATATGATATTTAAAATTCAACTGAAGTTTAATCATACTTCT
>NW_003101648.1:365513-367403 GCF_000003855.2 Blastomyces gilchristii SLH14081 | reverse complement strand
TATAGTTAAAGCACTATAAAATCTTTCTTATCTAGTAACTCACTAAAGAAAATTTATTCCCACCAGTCTGTTTAGCTCTTTTAATATCTGAAAAATAGTCATTTCGACCAGCCTTGGAACTCTTTTTCAGAAATTATATCATTCTTCCAATCTCTTCTAAGCAGTAGTCAATTTTTTTCTTTTAATATGATATTCTCATTTTATCAAGATTTTGAATACTCAGAAGACTTTCTCTTTGAAATATTATCTTTAACACTTACTAGAATAATAGATGTAATAAGCTTCACTCTATTCTCAAGCATTTCATTTGAGATATCTTGACCAGAATTTCAATATAGCTCACTCTGTCTTTCAGATTTTAATAGTTTTATACTTTCTTCAACTGTCTTTCAGTCAGCTTTTTCAAAGTTAAACTGATTAGAGAGAAGAGAGTTTTTACTCATTTATTTCTCACTCAGTTCAATATTAAATTAAATAATCTTATGACCTGATTCTGATGTCTCATTTGAATCAATAAATCAGTTTACAAGTCTTTTTTTTATTAGATTTTATGATATGAAGATTAGATCTATAATAGATTTCTGTTTCATGCCTTTTCTAAAGAATGTTTATTGATCAGACTTGTTAACTAAATCTATTGAATGCTCAAAGGTTTATTCAATCAGATTATCAGCTCTTACTACTCTTTTACATGCTGAATTTCATCAGAAATAATGTACATTGAAATTTTCTACAATTATAGAGTTTCTTGATAAAGTTATGTTCAGAAACTCTCTATTAATTATTCAGATGTTATTATTTTTCTTCAATGTCTTTTCATTATAGATATTTATAAGCTGTATAGTATTAAACTCATTCTTCTTATCTATAATATCACTCATCAGAATATCAGGGTCAGACATAATATTAAATCTTAGATTAAATTGATATCTTGATCTCTTTCTTTCATAGATCACTACTCTTGACTTTATCTCAGACTTTTGAGATAGAAAGCAGTAGTAGCTTGAATGAGAAATGATATATTTTTACTCAGCATCAAAATTCGGCTTCTGAAGCAGTATAAAATCAACTTTTTATTCAAATATAATTTGAAGACAAGAATAAATGCAATTTGAGTTTCTATTCACATTATTTTGAATAAATGTGATTTTTAAAGAGTTTTTAAACTTTTTTTGTTGTTTTTATTGTATATTCATACTAAAAGAGAGTAGAGTAGAATCTAATCACTATTATCAGATAGTAGATTATAACTTTTCTGAAAAGTAGAAACCTTAACTGCTTGTATTATATTGAGTTTATTATCAGAGTCATTTCTCAATTCTCTAATCTTAACAGAAGTTTAAGAATTCAAATTCTGTTTATATTTAGCTGAAGAATTGAAGTTTGAAGATTTAGATAGTTGAGAGTTTCTTCTTTTTAAGCTTACAGTTGTGAGTTTACTGGCTTAACTATTCTCTTCAGTTCTAGATTTATTTTGAGCTTCATCTTTTCTTCAGTTTTTTTGAGTTCTTGAAGTAAATATACATTCTTTTGAGCTAGATGCATGTTTTTCTTTACAATTAGAGTATTTAAGCAGAGTGTGTTGACATATTTCATCTCTTTTTAAGCATGTTTCACATTTATGCTTACTAGTTTTGTGATCTCTAGCACAGAATGCACATTTTGAGTCTCTAAAATAGAAGATTATAAAGTGTTCATATCTTTGACAGTTTGAACACTGTGTTTGAGCTTTGAGATTTATTCTTGAGTCTTTGTATTCATGAACTCTCATTTTCAAATCTGCTACTCTTACTTCAGAGATCTTTGACTGTTTAAGTATTCTTGTATATATTAGAACAGAGGCATTTCTTCTGCTTTGTCTGAACTCAATTGAATTTAGTCATACAGGCT
>NW_003101648.1:354299-365075 GCF_000003855.2 Blastomyces gilchristii SLH14081 | reverse complement strand
TCTTTTACATTTTTTTCTTCACTTTTCTATGAATAGAAGTATGAGTATTATATCTCTCAGTTTTCTCAGGATTTTGAGCATATTTTGAGATAGCAGGTTTAGAGACAGCAGATTCAGCTGCTTGAGTATATGTTTTCTTCTGATTCAAAGAAGAAGAAGAAGTAGAAAAAGAGAAAGAAGAGTAAGATGAGAAGTCAGTAATTGTACTAGAAAATTTCAATGTTTTTTGAACTGTGTTTGAAATTTCAAGTTTGAACTTGATCATCTTCTGTAGTTATCTAGCCTGAGTATGAAGAATTAACAGAACTTCTTCATTCATCTCACTCAGATACTGCTTTTCAAGAATCTTGCTTACTTTTTCAAGTTTCTGTATTTCAAGAACTTGTTATTTCTCTATTTCTTCTTTCTTTCTTCTCTTCAGAATTTCAATCTCAGAAACAGTATTTGAGAAAGCATCTTTTTTCATATCAACTGAGTGTATTTTTGAACTCATTGTTCTCACTCAATAAAAAGTTGATCAGACTGTTTCAATTGAGATATGTATTGAACTCTTTTGAAAAGTTAGTCAGACTGTTTCAATTAAGAGATTTCTAAGTCTGTTTTCAATTGAAAAGTTGATCAGACTGTTTCAAAAGAAGAATAAAAGACTTTTGTATATAAAACATCTGATTTTTTTCACACTAGTTCAGTAACTAGATTAGATTTTTGAAGAGAATCTAATAAACTAAAATCAATTTTTAAGATAAATCAATAAAATCTTTACAATCTCTTTCTTGAGATACAGTGAGAAAAAGTATGATATTAATTGATAATAAATCAGATAATATGACAGTTTTTGAGAGAAAAACTGACAAAAAATAAATTAATTTTTTACAGAGAAATTGATTAAAACTATTCAATTTTATTCTAAATCATTCAATTCTTCTCACACAATAAGTGTACAACTCAAATCAGTTAATAAAGAGTGTAAAAAAGAATTAAGTATTAATGAAAGCTCTTCAGTCACTGAAAAAGTAATTCTTACTTAAAAGAATATGAAATTATGACAGAAAACAGCTCTGTTTTTAATTCTTTGTAAGAATATTGTATAAAACTCAGAGAAAATCATCTTACTTTTTTAAGAGAAGTAAAAAACTAATTCTAAGATCTTTTTTTTACATTAACTGCTGCAGAAGAATGAGATAGAAACTGCTAAGATATGCACTACTGTATATTCTCTATCAAGACTTTTTCTCTTCAGAGTCTTGATATTATAGAGAATATAAGTCTGTTTCTATATAATAATATAAATATTATCAGTGGGATGTAGAGGAACAGGTTATTTATATCTCAAAATAGAAGACTTTGTCAATGATTATATCAATATAGAGTTAATTCTCAAATTCAATAGAAATCTAGTGTTACTGTTCTCAATCTCTTGCAGAATCTATTGAATATTGAGATATTAAAACTAGATTTAATATATCTCACTGTGCAGGGATCAAAGGCTCAGTCAGACCTTGAAATATACTGATTTTATAGTTGTTGTGTCTGCTGATTATGTATCAAATACAGTTGCTGAGGTATCTTTTTGTACTTTTCTGCTGGGGATGAGCCAGATCGGAAGGTGCGGTACAAGGGTGGGACTTGGTGTAAAGACAGAGAGGGTTTTTCACGGAGAATGCGCTTCAGATATGTCTGTTGATTATGTGCTTGATACTATTACCAAGGTATCTTTTTGTATTTTTCTGCCAGACATGGGCCAGATTGAGAAGGGCGGTATGTGGGTGGGACTTGGCGTTGATGTTTTGGAACATCAAAGATAGACAGGGTTTTCATGGAAGTTGCTTCTCAGATATCTCCACAATTACAGGTCGGGGATCTTCCAAAATCAAGAAGATTGGCACATATGGCTAGGTCTCTTTGCCTTACAATTTGTATGGCAATTTGGCCCGGGGTTGTGGTGTGGTAGGGGTGAACGCGGGATAATCCCACACAGGAGTTTCGAACAACGTCTGGTTCATGTTTGGCTGGATAACTCCACCACCACACGGGGTATGCGGTCGGCGATGGGGTCAAAATGCTCGTATGATCAAGGGCTTTTCGATGGATCTATCGGCGGGTTCTTATTCGAAAAATTGAGCGAGTTCGTGGTGGAGCGCTCTGAAAACAGATCTTTTGAATCTGTAGTAAAAAGAGTGTGACACTTTATACTCACTTATAAGAACTTAAAGTCAAAGAATTTGACTTATATCTTTGTCTGTGATATAATCTGATTGCATGAATTGTCTGTGAATATTATCTTAGATAGAGAATTAATCTTTATAAGAGAGTTCTAATCTGATCTGATAACTATACTGAAGATCTTATAAGATCTAAGCACAGCTTTTTATTAATAGATAGATGATCAGATAGAATATCTGATAAGTAGATTAAAATAATATCTGTAGTACTTTATCAATTATAATCAGAATAACTGAGTATATTAATTATTACTTATAGAGTTTATATATAATAACTCAAAGTATATCAGCACAGATAAAACTCTCTTTGAGATACTTACTAAGACTTATTCATAAATAATCTTGATGAACTTATAAGAGTACACTATAGAGTGTGATAATACTTATGAACAGACTGAGAGAATTCAGAATATTTAGAAAAAAGTCTGTGAATTCTTGAGAAAGACTCAAAAGTATTAAAAGAGATACTATAACTTTAAGTATATTATAAAGAGTTTCAAGAAAGATGATAGAGTCTGACTAAGTCTGAAAAACATTATTATATAGAGATCTAGTAAAAAGCTGAATCTCTTATAGATAGAGTCTTATAAGATTATGAAGAAAGTTAGTTTATAGTTCTACAGATTAAAACTGTTATTTAAGTTATAGATATATAATATCTTTCATGTCTCTTTACTCTGTGAATATAAGAAATTCTTAGAAGAGAATTCTGTGACTTATCACTCTGTTTATAAAGTAGTAGAGAGTGAAAGAGAATATCAGATTAAAGAAATTATTAACTCAGAGAAGTAAGATTATAAGCTCTGATTCAAGATTCAGTGATAAGAATATTCTGATAAGATGAATAAGTTTACTTAAAAATCATTCAGATAAGTAAGATATCTGTAAAAGCTGAGATATGACTTTTATACTATAAATTCTGATAAGTTAGAATACTATAATCTTTACTAAGAATCTGATTATAATAAAGACATTAATACTGTTATTTATAAACTCTAGTCTATAAGATGATGAGTTTCTACTGAGATGAACAGTTCACAGTGTATATAAAGAGAAGAAGAAATCATATTCTCATTAAAAGCTGAAAAATAAAGAAAAATAAAAACAGAACTATAAACATAATTTAGAGATTAATAAAGAAAAAATAAAGAAAACTCATACTTATATTTTTAATATCTGTGATACTCAACTTCTCTGTGACTATTAATTTTTCTCTTTAAAGAAGCAGAGAGTATCATATCTATGATACAGATAATTATTACATTTAGTATAAAAACTATTAAAAATGCACAGACTTCAAGAGAGCTGAATATCAGAGTATATACAGTTATAGCAGAGTCTTAAAAGCTAATCATCTGCATGTATAATTAAATATCTCTTACAAAGCTATGTCTGTTTTCTCAGTTATACTGAAGTATTCAGTCTGAAAACAATTGAGATATAAAGAGAAGACTTATCTATTCAAATCAACTTCTGTTATAAATTTATAGTATTCACATTGTCTTAATTATCTGAATTTTACAGGTATCTAAAAACTCATCTCTTATTAACAATGAGATTGCAGAAATGTACTGCAGTGTAAAAACTGTTAATAGAGAATCTAGATATATTTACATATATCTGATCAGAGATTGTATAAGTAGAAAAGAAGTAATTATAGATCTGCAGAGCTGCAGAGAGTACTGACAGCACTGAGAGCTTTGTAGAAACTATTAGCTAGAGTCTGTAAAAAATTACTTACAGAGAGATTTATAGCAAAGAGTAGAACTGCACTGCTGAGAGTCAGAAGCTAATCTAAGAGAGATATGAAATTAACTGCTAATCTGAAGATCAGATACAGTAATAAGACTGAGAGAGATAAAGACACTGTTACAGATAATAATATCTCTACTTCATCAGCCAGTAAAAAGTGATCAGAGAAGTTATGAAAATACTTATAAGAAGCTCAGTAGTAGTCAGACATTATTCACAAAGATATTGAAATTAAAAAAATTTTAATTCTTGACAAGTTCTTGAATTAATATATAAATATTGTTAGAAATACTCTCTCTCTATTATCTGAATAAAAACACTTTATAAATGAATGAAGATACTCACAGTTTATAGAAATAAAAGCTGTTACAGAAAAAGAGAAAAGAAGATGAGATTCTATGAATAGATCTGAGATATTTATACTACTCTAGAGAGATTTATTTATACTATGAATAATTCTGTGAAATAGTCAGATCACTCTAGTAAATAAAGAGTAATTATGAATTACAGATCTGAATCTTTCTATATAAGTATAAAGAGTGATTACAAACTGTGAATATCTTAATTCTACAATTCTACAGAGTTGATGAAAGAATGAAAAATTTCTTACAACTCTACAGTGTTAAAGAATAATGATTTATAAGAATGAGTGAAAGATTAACTCACAAATACTTCTCTTTAATAAGAATAATCTCATAGAAAGTGATTCATCTGCAGAATGAATCTGTGTAATAACTACATAAGAATCTCATGAAAAAATGATTGAAGATTAACTGAAACTCTTCAGATTGAAAGATGTGAAATGAATCTGTGTAATAATTATATAAGAATCTCACAGAAATAATTAAGAGTCAACTGAAATTCTTCTGTATAAAAGATATGAGATGAATCAGTATAATAGTCAGAGAAAGATCTATAGATTATAAAGAATCTTATGAAATAAGAAACTGAGTGACAGACTCTTTTCTCTTTATAATAATAAGAAATTTTTCCTCACTGAGATTTTTATAGATATGAAGAGTTTTTAGTGAGTATCACTGCAGTGCTAAGTCTGATTCTATGAAATCACTCAGTGAAAGGCTTCACAGACAAAGCCTTAGAGAGAAAGAAGTATGTAAGAAATTCTACTTCTTATGAATTCTTTATCTCTATTTCTATCTCTCATGTAATTAATAGAGTTAGCAGCTCTTGACTACACACAACTATATAGACTGAAGTTCATAACTACTATTTATAACTCAGCTTGAATACTATATTATATTTGACTTTTACATTTTATCTTTCTACTGTGAATACTTCTAGTAGTTAACAGTACATATCACATCAAGCTGTAAACACCTGAATAATCGCCTGCGAGTACTTATTCTTACAGAGACTTGTATATCTTATCTAAAATATCATTATAAAAATAAGCTATTTGCATGTTGGATTCTTCTTTTCTATACTCTCTCATATCTCTCTCTCTCTTTCTGAGAAGTCTTGTATGTGTTGTAATTGAATGTACAATTCTAAGATCAGCAGATGTTTATTCAGTAATTATTATCTCTATTTTTACAGTTTTATATGCTAATAATGATTCTTAGTTACTTCAGTGTCAGAGATTATTTTAATTTTCAAAGATGATAACACTGCTGAGACTATTCTCTCTCACTCTCAAACTTCTCTTATTATTTTCTCTCTCAAGATCTTCTCTGTGAGTAAGATTATACACACTTTGAGTTATAAGTGTTCAGCTCTGAATGACTCTTACTATTATTTATTTAGTTCTGCACTCTCTTCTTCTTCTGTTTCTTCTGTCTTTATTCTCTCTGCTCTGACTTCTAATTCTGCAGATTCTGTGCTCTTCTTCAATTTTTCTATATACACATGTACACATTTCTATATTGACATTTCAGTCAATCTTGTGATAAATAATATTAATATTGTACACAGAGCAGTAGAGAAATTGAAGATATATATAGTATTATTATAAGAGCAGCTTATGACTCTTAAATCTCTTACAGATCTTGAGTTTTGAGATTTTCTTTGTTTTTGATGTTTTTCAGATGATATGACATTGAAAATAGATTAAATATATGACATATGAAAATGAATGAGATAGATATGATAACATTTGTCTTTTTACAGCTGATTCTTATAGTTGATAATCAATTCATTATCTCTTCTGTTTTCTTATGTTTTTTTCTTTATCTGCTAGTCACTACTCTTATACAATCTTCATATAATACAGCATTCAGTGACTAGATTTGACAGCTTTCATCTTATAATTCTGCTTCATGTATTATACTATCTCTCTACACCTGCTCAGACTACTACAGTAAATAGCTTATTAAAACTAATCTCATCTGATCTCTGAGTGTTCTCAGAGATTGAGATGACTTAATCTCACACATCTGCAGATGTTTCAGATACTTCATTCTCTATTATCTCTGCAATTGAACTGATGTAAACAGTCAAATTCAACTCTGAATTTCTTCTTCTTCTGTAATCTGACTCACATGCAAGTCTGCTGCTTTGAGAATGCTCTTTACTGTGTTACATCTGCTGTGTGTGATATATTATCATATAATCAGCTACAGTCTCATTATTTATTCAAGTGTGATATTCATCTGATTTCTTCATTACTTTTCATTCTTTTCTTATAATTATGAAAAGACTAAAATAAGTGAGATCATCTGATTCATAAGCATCTATAATTTCTCTTACTTTGTAAGACTTTTCAATTATAAGTCTCTTCTTTTTCAACACTGATGATAGTGCTGTAGATAATTATAATTCACTCAGATCTTACATTGTCATCTTCACAAGATGTGAATTATTTATTAAGTTATATAAGATCTGTCTCTCTGATTCTTTCAATATATATATTTTCAGAGAATGTGATTTGAGTATTTTATAAAGCTTAAATTATCTTGATTAAAACTTCTCAGAACTCTTATTGTATATAAGAACTCATATTCTCATCTTAAAACTTAATTTCTTAACTAGTGAGTCTTGTATTCTTTTTAATTGAATTGCTTAATTCAGAAGTAACTTATTAACTTTTGCATGTGTGTGACTGATCTCTTTCAATCTTGATTCTGCATCTGCAACTGCTGTGTCTGTGACTATTATATCTGCAACTGCTGTTCTCTCTCTCATCTTTTTCAAAGCATTCTCTGAGATGCGTGGATGCAATTCATACAACAGGTAGAATGATAAATACTTGAAGATTGCATGCTGCTGAATCTGCATGACTAATAGCATCTGTCTGAGATATTCATTCTATAGTCTCATAGACTTACTCACTAGATATTTTATTAGCATATTATTCAGGATTTTATTCAAGTGTTTCATCTTCTCATTTATCTATAGATGATATAATGTTATTCTACAATATCTTGTCTGTAACTAACTTATAAAATACCTTACTGCTTCTTCTACAAGGTTCACACTGTTATTAGTTAGAATCTCACACAGCATTTTATAGTTGATATAGATCTCATTATATAGAAACTTCATCATCATCTTCTCTGTTATCTCTGAAACTGCTTTTACAACTGGCCAGTCAGTAGTGTAGTCAATAGCAGTGATTATTCAATAATTTTCATTTGATATTCACAGTAATATGTCTATGAGATTCATCTCTTATCATTTAAACAGTTATATTATATATTTCATCTGATGTTGCACTTTCTCATGTTCTAATTCTTTCTTAGATTCTTTCACCAACGGACACATCTGAAGTGCAACCTCCGCGAAAACCCTGTCTGTCTTTGGTGTATCAAGACATCAACGCCAAGTCTCACCCTCGTACCGCCCCTCTCAATCTGGCCCATTCCCGGCAGAAAAATACAAAAAGATACCTCGGCAACAGTATTCGATACATAACCAGCGGACAACGACACGTCAACAACTACAAAATCAGTATATCTCAAGGTCTGACTGAGCCTTTGATCTCTGCACAGTGAGATATATTAAATCTAGTTTTAATACCTCAATATTCAATAGATTCTGCAAGGGATTGAGAACAGCAACACTAGGTTTCTATTGAATTTGAGAATTAACTCTATATTGATATAATCATTGACAAAGTCTTCTATTTTGAGATATAAATAACCAGTTCCTCTACATCCCACTGACAATATTTATATTATTATATAGAAACAGACTTATATTCTCTATAATATCAAGACTCTGAAGAGAAAAAGTCTTGATAGAGAATATACAGTAGTGCATATCTTAGCAGTTTCTATCTCATTCTTCTGCAGCAGTTAATGTAAAAAAAAGATCTTAGAATTAGTTTTTTACTTCTCTTGAAAAAGTAAGGTGTTTTTCTCTGGGTTTTACACAATATTCTTACAAAGAATTAAAAACAGAGTTATTTTCTGTCATATTTTCACATTCTTTTAAGTAAGAATTATTTTTTCAGTGACTGAAGAGCTTTCATTAATATTTAATTCTTTTTTACACTCTTTATTAACTGATTTGAGTGGCACACTTGTTGTGTGAGAAGAATTGAATAATTTAGAATAAAATTGAATAGTTTTAATCAATTTCTCTGCAAAAAATTGACTTATTTTTTATCAGTTTTTTTCTCAAAAACTGTCATATCATCTGATTTACTATCAATTAATATCATACTTTTCCTCACTGTACTTCAAGAAAGAGATTGTAAAGATTTTATTGATTTATCTCAAAAATCAATTTTAGTTTATTAGATTCTCTTCAAAAATCTAATCTAGTTACTCAACTAGTGTGAAAAAAATCAGGTGTTTTATACACAAAAGTCTTTTATTCTTCTTTTGAAACAGTCTGACCAACCTTTCAATTGAAAATAGACTTAGAAATCTCTTAATTGAAATAGTCTGATCAACTTTTCAATTTAAAAGAGTTTAATAAATCTCTTAACTGAAACAGTCTGATTAACTTTTCATTGAGTGAGAACAATGAGTTCAAAAATACACTCAGTTGATATGAAAAAAGATGCTTTCTCAAATACTATTTCTGAGATTGAAATTCTGAAGAGAAGAAAGAAAGAAGAAATAGAGAAATAACAAGTTCTTGAAATACAGAAACTTAAAAAAGTAAGCAAAATTCTTGAAAAGCAGTATCTGAGTGAGATGAATGAAGAAGTTCTGTTAATTCTTCATACTCAGACTAGACAACTACAGAAGATGATCAAGTTCAAACTTGGAATTTCAAACACAGTTTAAAAAACATTGAAAATTCTTAGTATAATCACTGACTCTTTATTTTACTCTTCTTCTTCTTCTACTTCTTCTTCTTCTTCTTTAAATCAGAAGAAAACATATGCTCAAACAGCTGAATCTGCTATCTCTAAATCTGCTATCTCTAAATCTGCTATCTCAAAATCTGCTCAAAATTCTGAGAAAACTGAGAAGAATACTGCTCATGCTTCTGTTCATAGAAAAGTAGAGAAAAGAATGTAAAAAGAGAAAAACTTTCAAATCTTCAGAAATAGAAGACTTATTCTCAAAGTCTTAAATCAGAATATCTTACAGAGAAACAAGCTAAACTCAAATCTCATTTTCAGAATCAGAAATGAAATTAATCAGCAGTTCTTTTCTCAGTGAATAACTGATATTGAAGTTCAAAAATCAGTTATAGCTTCAATTGAGCTATTCTTCTTTGAAAATTTCATCATTCTGACTACAATATCTGAATTCAGTGTGAAATTTCTCATTCAGAATGATAATCTCTGAAAATCAGTAATAGAATCTTTGTTAAATACAATAATTCTATCTGAGAGAGATGAAAAGTGAGATAAATTCATTCTTCATAATATTTCAGTTGAAATTTTTGACTGTGAAGAAGAAATGCTACTTCTTAAAAATGAATTAGAAGAATACAATTTTATTCAACTGAGAAAAGAGTCTGTATAATTAAATTTAATTGAGTTCAGATAAAGCAGAAGAAATGCCTTTATTCTAGTATGTATAAAGACACTTGAATAATCAAAGATCTCTGAAGTAAGAGTAGCAGATTTGAAAATGAGAGTTCATGAATACAAAGACTTAAGAATGAATCTCAAAACTCAAACACAGTGTTTAAACTGTCAAAGATATGAATACTTTACAATCTCTTATTTTAGAGACTCAAAATATGTATTCTGTGCTAGAGATTATAAAACTAGTGAGTATAAATGTGAAACATGCTTAAAAAGAGATGAAATATCTCAACATACTCTGCTTAAATACTATAATTATAAAGAAAAACATGTATCTAGCTCAAAAGAATGCACATTTACTTCAAGAACTCAAGAGAACTGAAGAAAAGATGAAGCTCAAAGTCAATCTAGAACTGAAGAGAATAGTCAAGTCAGTAAATCTGTAACTGTAAGCTTAAAAAGAAGAAACTCTCAACTATCTAAATCTTCAAACTTCAATTCTTCAGCTAAATGTAAACAGAATTTGAATTCTCAAACTTCTGTTAAGATTAGAGAATTGAGAAATGACTCTGATAATAAACTAGATAGAAATACAAGCAGTTGAGATTCCTGCTTTTTAAAATAGTTATAATCTACTATCTGATAATAGTGATTAGATTCTACTCTATCTCTACTCTCTCTTAGTATGAATATACAACAAAAATTATAAAAAAAGTTTAAAACTCTTCAAAAATCATATTTATTAAAACAATGTAATAGGTCTCAAACAGTACTTTCTATCTGCGTTCAAATGAATTAAAAGTGTATTATGCGTCTTCAAAACAAGCCATATCCCAACACGAACCCACACTCCACGCAGCCCGCATCATCTCAGCTTGTGGTGATTTCAACAGTCTGCTTGACGGTCTTGGT
>NW_003101648.1:351094-354199 GCF_000003855.2 Blastomyces gilchristii SLH14081 | reverse complement strand
ACCACAGCTGAGCATGATGCGCGGGTGGCTACGGAGCTGTTGGAATTAACGCTGCGTATTAACGCTGAGCGCTCGATCCCTGCATTACTTCACACAGCTTCTTTGGGGGACGGCCATGCTGCCCCGGATTTGTTGATTTCCCAGTAAGTTGAGTCATTGTGAATTCTTTCGATCTAGCAAAGGAGTCTGGCCCGTTTTTACTACTTTAGAAAAAATATGAAATAGAAATCTATTATAGATTTAATCTTCATATCATAAAATCTAATTGAAAAAAGACTTATAAACTGATTTATTGATTCAAACGAGACATCAGAATCAGATCATGAGACTATTCAATTTAATATTAAACTGAGTGAAAAATAAATAAGTGAAAACCCTCTTCTCTTTAATCAGTATAACTTTGAAAAAGCTGATTGAAAAGCAGTTGAAGAAAGTATAAAACTGTTATAATCTGAAAAGTAGAGTGAGTTATATTGAAATCTCAGTCATGATATCTCAAATGAAATACTTAAGAATAGAGTAAAGCTTATTACATCTATTATTCTAATAAGTGTTAGAGATAATATTTCAAAGAAAAAGTCTTCTGAGTATTTCAAATCTTAATAAAATGAGAATATCATATCTAAAAGAAAACAATTAGCTTCTGCTAGAAGAGATTGAAATAATGATGTAATATCTGATAAAGAGTTCAAAGCTGTCAGAAATGAATATTTTTCAGATATTAAAAGAGATAAAACTGACTGCTGAAACAAATTTCTTAAAGAAGTATAAGGAAAAGAAGTTTTTAAAGCTTTCAACTTATAAGAGATCTATGCTGAATAGATCAGTATAATATATAGGTCTTATAATACAAAGTGAAAAACATTAGAAAAGGAAAAAGAAGAGAAAGTGCAGAAATCAGTGATTGAAGTGAATATTTATATGCATACACAGTGAAGCTTCGGGGTGGAAGAATAGAAATTTCATGAGTTTTTAACTGAGAATCAGCGACCGGAAATCAGAGCTTTGGCAGAGAATCAGTGACTGAGAATCGGAGCTGTAGAAATCTGTGAAGTGTAATGAAATACTCTATATAATTGATCAGATGCAGCCTGCTATATTAATCCTCTTCTTCTCTGATCATATGTAGTTCTTATCAGTCAAGAGCTACAGTCTCAGATAACACAGAACTCAGAGTTCAGGTCAGACAATTATAGTTAACTCATTTTATAAGATATTATTGATCACAGCTGCAGAGTCTCTTATTAAGAATGTTCTCAATCTCTTACTCAAGTTTATTATCTTCTTCTATGATTTCTGACAGCTGTCAGTTAGAAGTCAGTTAAGAAGAAAATGAGTCAGTGATAGTGCAGTGAAGCAAGCTTGTATAAAATACATTATAAATCTCTGACAGAGTATTAAGACAGTAGTTATAACTGTTTAGAACTTCTATCACTGTGTATTTCATATGATAATAATTCAATATATAGAATGAGTGTGTGATCTATATATTTCTAAGATTCAATTATATAAGATCTTCTATTTTATACTGCTCTGCAGAATCTCATTAGATATTAACTTAATCTTCTTGATCTTATTTAACACTTGTTATGAAGGCTTCTGCTCAGTCACAGATATCTCAGAGCTTTATCACTATATTATCAGTGATCTGAATTGAATTGTGAGAGTTCAGTGTCAACTGTGTAATCTCTAGAAGATTCAACACTTTCATGTAATAACTGTGTATAAGAAAGAACAGACTTACATCTATTGAAACAGTATCTCAGCTGTTGATAGTAATCTCTGTATATAGAAGAAGATTATATTAATCATCTTATAAGTGATTACAGAACTTATGAAGATAATTCTTCACAGTCTGAATTGTCTGTTCTGATATATTATCAGTCTTGAGATGATAGGCAGTTGACAAATAGTATATAATCTTGAGAACTTGACAGATTCTTATTCAGAGAGTACTTATAAATTAATGACTCTGATCTGACACTATAGATCTCAGTAATTTATACATCTAATAGAACAGACTCTGTAGAAAAGCTTTGATAACTTATTCAGTATTCATCTTATTACAAGATTTCAATATTATATCTTTACTCAATTAGTTTATAATGATCAGAACATGTCTATAATTCTTACTCTCAGAGAGATTAACAGTGAAGTTAATTATCACATCTTATTAAATTCTATCAGAGATATTAAGCGGTTTCAGCAGGTCTTTTCTACAGTTCTTTCACAAGATAATAAAAGAACAATGATTGCAGTTTCAGATAAAATATCTGATACTGTTTAATATCTCAGATCAGTAGAACTCTTAAGAGATCATTTAATACAGTTATTTATAATCTGAATGATTAATTATATAAGAATTATGCATCTCTTGCATTATTCAGATATATAAGAGTTTGAAGTGAGAGACTCAGTATTATTCACAGAATCACAGAGTATTATTATCATCAATTAAGTATTCTAAGATGTCAGTTCTTATACATAGTTCTGAAGAGAATTGAGATGCTTCTTGACATACTGCTTCAGTGAGTACTTGAAGAAGTTCATTAATTTGAGCTGTTATATATTATAATTTTTTCAGTATAGATTCAGAAGATGTTCTGATTAGTGAAGTATGTATAGTGCTGTAAGTAATCTTATTATAATCAACTAATATTTTCAGATTCAAGAGCTGATATTCTCAGTTCATTTAATACATATCTGTTATATCAGATGATATATCTTACTCTTGTTATAAGAGAGCATCTGTCATCAAGTTCTGACTACTGAAGTGATAGTGTATCATGAAATGAAAATAACTTAATAGCTCAGATTATCACATCTGTTATTCAGTAAGCTTGTGAGTGATAGTGAAGTGTTTGAGATTCTTATAATCTGTGATTATTTCAAACTTGAAGATACTTCAGAGCTCAGAGTCTCATTCTTCTAGATAGTGTACTATTATAAGAAGTTTCTTATCATAGATCTCATAGTTATATTCAGTAAGACTTAACTTCTTAGACATGAAGATGTATAGACTGGCCGCTAAAATCATGAATTTCACGTTTAATCTCATTTGATCTGATCTTATACATTTCTTGGCATGAATCACACTGGAAGAAT